>NW_027555958.1:170108908-170281408 GCF_003287225.1 Phascolarctos cinereus | reverse complement strand
CCCTTAAAGTCCAAGATACAAGAATTATCACATATTCTATGCCTTAACTCTATCCCACCTGCACATACTAATCACTTGTGGACTTAGAGATCGTTTTCCAATCCTGGTGAGTTAGAGTTCAAGTTAGCAAACATTTCTGGTGGAAATTAATCTTCTTGTCATAATGAGAATGCACCTAGTGTTGTCAGTCTGACTGCCATACTCTGGGATGGCTCATAATGTTGATCAGTTGCTGAAGTATCTATATGCCTTACCTTGGGTTTTCTAATCAAGAAAAAAATAAATTACAAAAGTACAATCCAAAGGGAAAATGTATAGGAGAATAGAGGAAAGATGGTCATCAAGTAGGATAAGTTCTATTGAATTGAAATGCTAACTAGTCTAACAACTCATATCTTCTTGGGGGTGGGGAGTAGAAAACCAAAAGGGGAAGTGGTAGGAAAAAAAAGATAAAGGATAGATACCAAGTGAATCAAAATCTATTTAATTGAGATACTACATAGAATCTAATGTCTCATATTTCATTTAAACAAATGAAGGAAGAGTGTAACTATCCATCAATAGCTCCATTATTTGGAAAGCATCGAGCACAAACTTATTTCTGGCAAAAGCAAGGGAAAAAATCTTGTGTTTTGATGATATGAAAAGATTTCACATTTTCTGAGATGTGAATTTTAATACAAATCCTTCTTTATTATAATGGAAACAAGGTGTATATAGAAGTGTCCCAGGCACCCCATCACTGTAGTATTCATATGGATTTAGATCACAATCTTATGTCACACGTAAGTGCGACAGGCCCCAGCTTCCCTTAAAAGGTCTTTGATTCCCTGACAATCTCATTTTTCTTGCTAAGGTTTTCAGGTGCTCTATTCAATC
This sequence comes from Phascolarctos cinereus, assembly GCF_003287225.1. NCBI lineage: Eukaryota > Metazoa > Chordata > Mammalia > Diprotodontia > Phascolarctidae > Phascolarctos > Phascolarctos cinereus. The sequence goes on along the minus strand of NW_027555958.1, from coordinate 170,280,529 downwards.
AACATTCAGTGTAAATGTCTGCCTGCAGACTTCTGCTTGTGGAAGGATGGCGTGCTCTCTAGTGGGAATTAGTCCCTTTGGAAAAAGCAGCCATCTGGCCACTGTGAGGCCTGGTCTGTCATCCAGACCAAGAGTATATAGTTCTATGCCAAAATCAACTGACACAGGATGCTTGAAGTATCCATAACCTGGAGTGCCTTTTTCTGAACAAAAGCAAAAGAAACTAGAGAGGAAACTGCAAATATAAAACTATTGTTTCACCTCTGAATAGGAGCCAAGTAAATACCAGTGGTTTTACACAAACTAATTATACCTGGAAATCAAATTTATACTCTTGGTTGCACAGCACAGAATAGCAACTAAGATTCAAAAAAGGGGACAAGGAGAGGAAAATAAAATAAAGTAGAAAGCCATTTTGTAAATCCATTTTTTTGTGAATTAAGAAAGACATCAAGAAAAAAATAAATACAAAGTTGCAAACTTCTACATTAAACTCATAACATGTGAAAAAGATGTACAAATGTTAGATTAACTTTTTACTGCTCTGGAAAAAAAAGATTTGGATTTTGAGCAGGAATACTAAAAGAAATGCATGTATAATTGGCACTACAGATGGATATATTCTCAGCATTAAATGATACCTAGCAGTTTCAGGGAGGGAAGGAAACAAAGTGACAATCAACATTAAGAAGGTGGCAGAAGTAATCAAGCACATGTCATGTGTGAGAAAAGGCAGAATGAAGTTCCTCCAAGAATTTTTTTTCCTCATGACTCAGATCCCCACAAAAACTATTTCCCTAGCTCTAGCAGAAGTTCTATTGAGCTTATCAATAATGCAGCCAAGTATAATGCTTGAATATTAAACTATGAGTTACTTCTTATGAAAATTGTGAAGTTCAAATCTATTATGGAATGAAACAACATTTGATGACTCTAAAGCAGAGGGAGGGTGTACACAGACAGCTTCCACATGGGATTGAAGGCTTCAATAAATTATTAAGAAGATAGATTCTCTTTTCACATATTGATTCCAGTCACGTGAAAATTCCCAAAAGTGTAGCAGAAAATTGTCGCCATTCCATATTGTGATGTAATGGAAATAGTACCAGATTTGAAGTCAGAGGTTGGAATTAAATACTAGCTCTGCTTCTCACACTCTGTATTAACCTTGGGTAATAATCATAGCTAACATTTAGATAGAACTTTAAAATGCACGAATCACTTGCTACATATTATTTCATTTAATACTTCAAACAACCTTGTGAGGTAGGTGTTATTACTATTGTTGCCCCCATTTTACAGATGAAAAAATGGAGGCTGAGAGGCAATGGCACTTGTCCAAGATAACACCTAGTTCAAACTCAGGGCTTCTTCACTGCAAGTCTACAATACTATCTACTGTCCTCCTCCCTGCCTCTGAAGATACTTAATCTCTCTTGGACTCAACTTTTCCTTATCTGTAAAATGAAGAGGTTAAACTAGGTCTCCTGCAGTTCTAAATCTGTGATCCCACAATCTGATGGCCAACAGAGAGTAGACCTCATTCTGGAGTTCACATTGTAAGAGTTCACACAGCAGGCAAGCAATTCATCTGTTTGTTGGGTGATACAGCCTTTGATACCAAGAATGAATGGTCCTGCCAGGTTAACTGAAACTCATTAAAAGAACAGAATGAAGCTTGTATCACCAAAGCATGGATTTTATAGCTGCAGAGAAAGCTTTAGTCTATTACCTTTTGTAACCTAGAAATAAAATGTGCTTGAAAGGAAAGTAAGCTTCCCTTTATGAAAGACTTAAAGATTACTGCAGTAAATAGTAGACCTGATTGGAGTTGTTCCTAAACCAACCAAACAAACAAACAAACAACCAAGTTACATTGCTGAAAAGCCACTAATCCAAGACCCACCTATCTAGATCTCTAGCTTACTGGTATCTCTGTTCTGAAAACAGTTGTCTTGGTCTCCAAGGTGAGGCTCACCTGTAATAGCTATTTTTTATGGAATTCTAAAGATAAAATAACCCCCAAGGTAGGTTCCTGTGACTTCTTGTTCCTTTGTTGACACTCTTCCAGTATTTCAAGGCTTATAGGAGTTCCTTGTTCAGGTAAATGTAAAGGATTTATTTCAAATGAGTAAGGATGGAGAGTATTACCTGGAAATTTTTATACTTGCTTTCACACAAACCCACCCTGGGGTCAAGGCTCCTGAACTATGTCCTCAGCTAGGACATAAAACCTTATTGATTGGAAACCAAGAGATCACAAGCATACTACCGGTAATTGCAATGTGTAAGGTTGAAGTGAGACTTAAGGAGCAGGATAAGGTAAGACTGGAAAGGAAGTCACATTTAGGGAAGAAGCAGGACAGTTGATCACTTCTTAGCAGTTAGGTGGATCAACAGATAAACCACTTACTGATCCAGGAGGCAGAAAGTCCTAAATTTCAATCTGGCCTCAGGCCCTTACCTAGGACAAGTCCATTAACCTCTTTCATCCTCAGTTTCATCGCTTGTAAAATGTGGATTATGATGCTATGTTTCATAGGGTTATTGTAAGGATCAAATAAGGCAAAACTTGCAAAATATTTTGCAGAAATTAAAGTTCTATACAGATGATAGAGGTGGTGGTTGTTTTTAATCTACCAGTCAAGGAAATGCCCATAGGCTTGTTGTGATTACTGCTTTATCTTCTAGGTTTTCATAAAGCAGGGTCAGCTAGATGGCAAAGTGGATAACACGATGGACTTTAAGTCAGGAAGACCCACACTTAACACAACATATAACACATAGTGGATGCTTAATAATTGTTTATTGAAAACTAACAAAGTGTGAATCCTGCTTCTGCCACCGGCTAGCTTTGTGATATTGGGTAATTTACCCAACCTCTCTCAGCCTCAATCTCTTCACTGTAAAATGGGGATAATAATAGAATCCATCTTCCAAGGTTAGTGTGAGAATAAAATGAAAGAACATATGTAAAACTCTTTGTAAATTTTAAAGTATTATATAAAGGCTAGTGATGATGATGATGATGATGGTGATGATGATGATTGATCATTTTTTAAAACCATTGATCTTGTGACCATAGTTTGTGACCTATAGCAAATTTACCAGCTCAATGAGTTCTTTTTTCTCCTTTTTCTTTTACCTAAACTTGGGTAATTGGGCTGGCTGAGAATAAGGAATAATCCTTTTTTATTGCAGATTTAAAACCAATTTTACATATCAAAAGCTTACAAATAGTTATTTAGTATTTTCTTCACAATATTAGTGGATAAAATAAGGCAGCCTTGATTAAGAATATCAGAACCAAATAAATGACAGAGTAGATATGACGTTACCAAAGGTTGACAATTCAATTAAGTACAATAAAAACCAAATACCTACTATATTTACAATACTGTTAAAACCTCCAGAATATTGATTAACCTCATACTCCAAAATGAGAATAAATTATTTCAACAAACATTTACTAAGTATCTGGTATGTGTGGGCTGGATATGGAACCAATCCACCCACATAGGCAAATTGATTCAGATATGTTACTAAACTTAAACTTTTTCCAGATACTCTCAATCCCTGGGCTTGGGTTGGCTTTCTTGTACACTACTTCTTTCAACTTATATCCACTTTTGTCAGCCCACTGAGGGGCAGCCATGGCCATGGCCACTCAACTTCTCTTCACTACTTTTCATAGTGGGCCTTGGAGTAACTCTGGTTTTTAGGGTATGCGTTCTAACAGCTTGCCACCATAGTTCCTAGATGCCTAGTGGCTTCTTCATTTACACAAAATTAAACACAAAACATTTAGTTAAGAATGAGACAAAAACAGAAACACTCACATTTACTTAATAGAAAGTAAAAGCAGGAATTATAATAACAATTATTCGATATGAGGAAAGGGCAGGAATAAGGAAACTACTAATAAACCTGGGTCAGACTTCTATGAGTGTACTTAGTATCCACAGGAGTGAGTAGACACTCAGAGAAATCTGCCAGGGAGGCATATGAGTAGGAAAACCATGTTCCCAAGGCAACTTATACCTCTGGATATTGCTAATAACTTACATCTTTTTTTAGAGAAGAGCTCTGCTACCTACTCCCTTTCTGGTCACATAACTCTCCTTTAGGGGAAAAAAATGCTTCCCTGCCACAATGAGTTCACTGATGTAACAACAAACTTTTTTTTTTTAGCATTGTAGCAGGGTTCTGAGAAAATATTACTTTTTGAAAGTAGCAAGTAGTTCCCTTAAGCCAAAGAACTGACAAGATCCCCAAATCAGTTCTGGAGTTCTGAAGAATTTCTCCCTCTAAGCCTATAGATAATGATAGAATCAGACAGCCCTTCCCCAGCTGGTTACAGCAGGAGATTCCACTCTGTCCAGCAAGCTCCATGCTTCTTCTTACAACAGAGCACATAGAAATCCTGTCTTTGCCCTCTATATTCTCCCTTTGAAATCAGAGAGTTCAGTCACAGGAAACAGAGGTATCCCTTAGAGCATCCCCCCTTATGTCAAGCTGTAGATGACATTAGACAGCAAAAAGCCCACATAACTCTTCACAAATAGAACATTTAAATAATCCTATCTTTGAAAAAAGAAGTTGGAGAAGCCATCAATGAGCACCCTAAGAAAAAATACCCAGCGTTGGATAGATTTGCAGGTGAATTCAACCAAATATTTAAGGAACAAGTAATACTATATAAACAATTTGAAAAAAAAAAAGGTAAAGGAGGCCTACTAAATTCCTTTTATGAAATCAATATGGTTTTGATAACTAAACCAGGAGGAGCAAAAAAGAGAAAGAAATCATAAACCAATTTCCTTAGTGAATATAATACAAAAATATAAATAAAATACTAGAAAGGAGATTATAACGATATATCACAAAGATCATACACTATAACTAGGTGGAAATTGTATCAGGAATTCATGGATGGTTCAGTATTAGGAAAATTAGCAGCTTTATTGGTCGTATCAATAACAAAAACAACAAAAATCATGTGAGTTATATCAATAGAAACAGAAAAAGTCTTTGACAAAATTCAACATGTTCCTATCAAAAACATTAGAAAAAACGGAACTCAATGGAGCTTTTCTTAAAATAAGTGGTATCTATCTGAAATGAAGAGCAAGCATTATCTATAATGGGTATAAATTTTAAGCATTTCCAATAAAATCAGGGGTGAAATAATGATGTTCATTCTCATCACTATTATTGAATGTTGAACTAGAAATGTTAGGTATGGCAATAAGAAAAGAAAAGGAAATTTAAGGAATAAAAATTTACAATAAGGAAACAAAGTTGTCACTCTTTGCAGATGATATCATGTTATGCTTGGAGAACCCTAGTTGTTACTGTTTAGTCTTTCAGTCTCATACAACTCTTCTTAACCCCATGGACCAATTATACATGAAGTTTTCTTGGCAAAGACACTAAAGTGGTTTGCCATTTCCCTCTCCATATTCATTCAGGCAGGGGTTAACTGACTTGCTAAGGCTCAGACACAAGTGTATGAGGTCAGATTGGAACTTTGGTCTTTCTGTTTCTTTCTGACCCCAGTACCAGGGCTCTATCCACTGCAGAACTTATTTCCCCAAGAGAAACCTAGGGAATAAACCAAAAATTAGTTGAAGTATTTATAAACTTCAGTAGAGTTTCAGGATATTAAATATACCCACATAAATCACCAGCATTTTTGTATACTAATAACAAAATGAAGAAACACAAGCTAGGAAGACAAATTTCATTAAAAATAACTGCAGATAGCAAAAGATATTTGGGGGTCTACCTGCCAAGAAAAATCCAAGGATTATATGAACAAAATTACAAAACTTTTCACACAGATAAAGATAGATCTAAAAAAAAAATTGTAGACATATTAATTGCTCAGGGGTAGGCCAAGCCAATATAATAGAAATGATAACTCTATATGTTAATTTATTTATTCAGTGACATACCAATCAAACTACCAAACAATTATTTTATAAAGCTAAAAAATACAATTTATTTCAAGGAACAAACAGTAAAGAATGTCAACGGAATCAATTTAAAAATGTGAAGAAAGGCAGATTCCAGATTTCAAACAATATTATAAAGTGGTAATCATGAAAACAATCTGATAGTGGTTAAGAATAGAGAGGTGGATCAGTGGAATAGATTAGGCACCCACTATACAGTAGCAAGTGACCATAGTAACTTACTGTTTGATAAATCTAAAGGCTTGAGCTTTTGAGGTAACAACTAAATATTTGAAAGAAGTTGCTGGAAAAACTGGAAAGCACTTTGGCAGAAACTAGTCACAGATCAACTTTTCACACCATTTACTGAGATAAGGCCAAAACAGATAAAAGATTTAAATGTGAAAGTTGATATCAACTTTTAAATTAAGGGAACATGAAAAAGTAACTGTCAGATGTATAGATGAAGGAAGAAATTATGACCAAGCAAGAGACACAGAAGACCCTGGGAAGCAAAATAGATAATTTTGATTACATAAAATTAAAAAGCTTTTACACAAATAAAACTATTGCAGCCAAAATTAAAAGGAAAATGTGAAACTGGGAAAATAATTTAAGCAAATTTATCTGATAAAAGCCTCATTTCTCAAACATGTAGGGAACTGAGCCAAATTTTTAAAAATTAGACTCATCCCCCAATTGATAAATGGTCAAAAGATACAAACTTGCAGTTTTCAGAAGAAAAAATTGAATGTATCAATAATCACATTAAAATATTGTAAATTGCTATTGATTAGAGAAATTCAAATTAAAACAACTCTGAGATAGTATCTCACGCCTATAAGATTGACTAATATAACAGAAAGAGAAAATCACAAATGCTGGAGAGGATGTAGAAAAGTTGAAACACTGATGCACCATTGATGGAGTTGTCAATTAGTCCAATCTTTCTGGAGAACTATTTGAAACTATGTGCAAAGAGCTAAAAATCTGTATATACCATTTAATCTAGCAATAACATTACTTAGTCTCTCTCCTAAAGAGATAATAAAAAAAGGGAAAGGACCTATTCATACAAAAATATTTGTAATAGGTCTCTCTCATGCCAAAAAAATGAAAATTGGAGGGGTATCCATCAATTGGGATTGGTTGGATCAGTTGTGGTGTATCATTATGATAAAACATTATTGTGCCATAGGAAATAATGAGTAGGATGGTTTCAAAAGAAACCTGGTAAGATGTATATGAACTCATGCAAAATGAAGTGAATAGAACCAGATGAACATTATACACACAGTAACAGCAACATTGTAAGGATGATTGACTATGAAAGATTTAGCTACTACAATCAAGACAAGGATTCGAAAAAGACCCATGGTGAAAAATGCTCTCTACTTCTAGAGAGAGAACTGATGAAAACTAAATGCAGATTAAAGCATAATTTTTTAAAACTTTATTTTTTTGTGCTTTCTTTTACAATATGAGTAAAAGGAAATATGTTTTGCATTATTTCAAGTGTGTAATCTATATCAAATTGCTTGCCTTCTCAGGGATGGAGAGAATGAAGAGGGAGGAAGAGAATTTGGAACTCAATATTTTTTAAATTGATTGTCATTTTTATATGTAATTAGGAAATATTTAGAAAAATAGCAACATATCACAAATAACTTTTCATATAGCAGCAACAGTCAGCATTTTCCTATGGTGATTTGTGAAATGCAAATTAAAATAACTGAGATACTATCTCATTCCTTTACTTTTAATTGGCTGTCTTCCACAAGTAGCACATGGTATTTCTTCTGTCCATGCCTTGTTTTCAGCTTCTTATTATTCTCCTTTTCTATTTTTCCCTGTTTTATTCAAGTTTCTAGCTTCTTCTCCCTATTGCTTCTTTTCTCTTTTCTAATATCTTAATTTTATGAATACTTGTAAGTATTGACCAATTTCTAACAAATGATATCAAACTCAACAATTCCATCTTTTTGTCAGGTGTGAGCCCAAAAGGTGTTGTTTATTTTTCCCATAGTACCCAAACACTTTTTTTTGACATATTGTTTCCCAGTTATACCTATAAAAATGCTAAATGTTAAAAACAGAAACATGCCAATGAACTGATGGAACACAATGCGATACATCCATCCTCAGTCACTGGTCTGCATTTGAATGATACCTTTCAGTACATTTCTATGGGCAGTTCTCTACATGGTTCTCCGAATAGTCTGTTTTCAGTATCTTATGACTTGTATTTCTTTTTGAGTTGATTTCTTCTTATTTAAACTACATTCTGCTCCTTTTAGCAACCAAACTATTTATATAAGAAAGAGGCAGTATCTTACATATGTACCAGGCATGTACTAAATATTGGGAAAGCAAACAAACAAAAAAAAAAACCAAGGAGTTTATATTCTATAAGTCACTGGAACATTAATAATAAAGCTAGAGCTAGAAGGGATTTTTGAGACTGTCTAATTTCTAGTCAAAGCCCCTCATTTTAGATATGAAAAGCTGTTATGAGTATGTTTTCCATTATTTTCCTTTTCTGTTGAGTTATTTTATCATAATGCTATGCCAAAAATATTGAGGCAAAAGTTTTGAAAGGGATAGTCATTGATTAATTGTAGCCTTATAAGTAGGTGAATGTAATGGCCAGAGCTAGGTATGTGTAATGAGAATACTCTCTTATACTATGCTAACATGCCATTTAATTTGTATTCTCTAGTAGCCCATTTGATTAATGTGGGAAGTATTCCAGCAAATTGGAAATGGAACTGCTACAGGTGTAAACTCTGCCACTTCATTTCCCTATTTAACTAAGTAAAAGACTAATGCTTCATTGATTGCAATATAGTCTGTAGTCAATTACTGGTCCCTGTAAGTCTCTCCTCTTGCAAACTCTGCAAACTTTTACTAGGTTCCATAGCTCTCTGTGTTCTGGTGTTCTTCAAATGATTAAGTACACTTTTTTTTTCTGGAGAAGTCTTCCATATGTCTATCAACTCCTAGATTTCAAAATAATGTAGTGAATACAATCAGGGAACTAAGGAAAAAGGAACAAGAATGAAATAGAACTTTCAAGCCAGAAGTTCAGAAATCACTGAAAAATGGAACTTCACTGTAATCAGTGGGATCGTAAGATAATAGCTCTAATCCTTTTTAAATTCGAACAATATGCTGCAGTTCATTCTAACATAAATATAAAAAAGAACATTCCACTAGGTTGAACATAGAAGAGCTTTCTGATTATATCTGAAATGTGTATAACATTACAATAGATGTTATTAGGCAACTTGAAAGATCTCACACACTCATCCAGTTGCCTCTAATGATTTTACTATCTCTTTGTGTATATTTTCCCAAGCATGAAAACAAATGATTGTCCTGGAAGATAGATAGTCTGTGTAGTGAAATCTGTAGTATTATCACAAATTTCAAATGCAGGCAATTAGTAAACTGTAAACATCAGAAGAACATTGCTGTCAAAATAATGTTCAGCTTATCCATTAGGAGATGGCTTTTAAACTCATTCCTCTGCAGTCAATGATGACATGCAAGACTGATTAAAGCAATGTAATAATTAAGGAGATTATTTTTTAAAAGCTCTTCTTGACAAATGTCAGATTTTTTTAAACTTGAACTGAATTATCAATGAAAGAGAGAGGAAAAATAATAGTAGCTATGTATAGTGCTGAGCTATAATGATCCAATTACTTTCTTTAGTCTGGAAATAACATGCAATTTACACACCTGGGACTGGAGAGGGATATTATTTGCACAGGCTGGATCTGAATGCATAACAAAATTCTTGATTTCTCTGTACATGGTTTTCATTGTCTTGTTTCTTCTTGCTTGTACTTGTTTTTGCTTTTCAAGTAAAAATTTGCAATTATTTCTTCCTGCTGCTTTGGGGTGACAGAGATTACAGATTGACAATATCCTGATTCTCCTGGGGTAGACATTGTAGAAATGGCTGCTTGAGTATAGGGAATAAGGAAGATCAATTCATCTAGCCTGCTTTTCTAGCTTTCTCTTATTTGCTCCCTTATACCTGTGGTGCTAAGCTCATACAGAAAGGAATGCCTACTAATTTAGAAAACCATATACTAACATTATCTGAAGTCCATTGCATTTTTATTCATTTTGCTAAATTTGCTTAGTTCCATTTTAATCTAGTTCTGGTCTCACTCACTAACAGATACTTCTGCCAGTCACTGTTAAGTTGTGAAGAGCCATAATAAAAATTCCTAATTTTCTTTAGGGAAAAGAAGTATGGTGTTCAGAAGAATGGAGAACAAGTTCTACCATATTCTTTCTTAGGATTCTACTAAGAGAAAAGTATTAAAAGTATCAAAAGGCAAAAGTATCAAAACAGGGCCAACTGTTGAATTTCTACACTAGTTCGAGGGTATCATCCCTAAGAGTCTACAATGCCATTCAAGAATCAATACCATAACACTGTCCAGGTTTGGGTGAGTTCACAGAAACTAGATTCATTTTGTTCATTGTATTGAGCCTTACAATGATAGTGCTTTAAATATCTTACTTTTGAATTTACAATTAACTATGAATTAATATGTGAGTCCAATGACTTATCCATTTCATCTCCATAAATTGGATTCATTTGTCTTTTACTATTTTTTCTTAAAAAAAAAAAACTCAAGTTGCATCTTTAGGGTTTTAAAAATAAATTTTTAAAGTTAAACAAATTGGTACAGAATATCAATTATTTAGCTAATCCCATGTCTGGGGACAAACATAAACTTTCAAATTCCCATTAATAAAAACCCAGTACACACTTTATTTGACAAAGTGGTGGCAATTCCCAAAAAAAAAAATTCAAAAAATTCCTTATAGTTCACCACATTCACCAATATTTTTCCATTTTTAATAATACAAAAACATAAGTATCTGAGAGCTTCAAATGATCATTGTTCTTCAAGCCCATGCTCTGAGGTCTTTTTGTATGTGATTTTCCTAATTGTAATTGTTGCTATTTTTTAAATAAACATAATGGTCATCAACAAAATGCATATAGTATATATACAAGAATGAAAAAGAAGAATGCATATGAAACTATGAATCCACCACATAGCTTCTTTCAAGTAGGCATCAAACCTAACACCACTGCTTCATTTCCTAAAAAAAAAAAAAAAAAGTTTTCCCTTTTAAAAAAAAAGTATAATCAAGTATAACATAGTTGTGTTATTTCTGAAAATGTGTTTTGCATTCTGTACTTATGGCTCATCTCTTCTACAAGACATGGAGATCAACCTTCATCATCTGTTTGTCTTTATTCATCATTACATTGATCAGTAGTCTGAAGTCTTTCAAAGTTATCCTTTACAAAATTGTTTTCGATATATAAATATTTCTAAAGATTCTGCTCATTTTGCTCTAAATTTTACTCCCTTTTGCTACTGCTAAGACCGTAGTAATATTCCACTATTTTCTTATATTCATTCATTCTCCAAATGATGAACATCTATCTTGTTTACTATCATTTGCTATAACAAAAACTGCCCCTATAAATATTTTTATGCATATAGGTTTTCTCTTTGATATCTTTTGGGAAACAAATACAGTAGTGGTATTGGTGGATAAAAGGTAGTTCAAATTTAATGATATTTGTTGAATAATTCTAAATTAAAATATATGGAGAACCAAGTCAAATTTGTAAGAGAACAAGTCATTCCCCATCTGATAAATGGTGAAAGGATATGAACAGGTAGTTCTCAGATGAAGAAATTAAAGCCATCTGTACTCATATGAAAAAGTGCTCTAAGTCACTGTTGATGACACAATGCAAATCAAAACAGCTCTGAAGTACCACATCACACATATCAGACTGCCCAACATGACAAAACAGGAAACTGATAAATGTTGGAGAAGACGTGGGAAAAATTGGAACACTAATGCATTGTTGGTGGAGTTGTGAAATGATCCAACCATTTTGGAGAGCAATCTGAAACTATGCCCAAATGTCTATAAAAATGTGCATATCCTTTGACCTAGCAATAGCACTTCTAGGACTGTATCCAAAATAGATCATACAAATGGGAAAAGGACCCATATGTACAAAAATACTTATAGCAGCTCTTTTTGTTGTGACAAAGAATTGGAAATTGAGAAGATGCCCATCAACTGGGGAATGTCTGAACAAGTTGTCGTATATGAATGTAATGGAATGCTATTGTGTCTAAGAAATGATGAGTAGGTGGACTTCAGAAAAACCTGGAAAGACTTGTATGGACTGATGCTGAGTGAAGTGAGCAGAACCAGGAGAAGGTTGTACACAGCAACAGCCCCAGTGCACGATGGCTAATGTTGATAGACTTAACCCTTCTCAGCAATGCAAGGATCTAAGACATCTCCAAAAGTTTCATGATGGAAAATGCTATCCACATCCAAAAAAGAACTATGGAGTTTAAATACAGATAGAAGCATACTATTGGCTATTTTTTCCTTCTGTTTTGTTTTGTTTTCTCTTTCTTGTGGTTCCTTGTATTATTTCTAATTCTTCTTTACAACATCGCTAATGTGTAATTTGTTTAATAGGAATGTGTGTGTGTGTGTGTGTGTGTGTGTGTGTGTGTGTGTGTGTGTGTATAGCCCGTATCAAATTGTGAGCCATCTTGGGGAGGGAGACAGGCAGGGAAGGGGAGGAAAATTTAAAAGTCAAAAGCTTAAGAAAGTGATTGTTGATAAATCAAAATAAATTAATTTTAAAAAAACTTGAGTTCCAAATTCTCTCCCTTCCTCCCTCCCCACCCTCCTTCGTGGAGAAGGCAAGCAATTTGATATAAATTATACATGTGATTTCATGCAAAACATTTCCATAATCAAGTTGTGAAAGAAAACATAGATTAAAAAAGAAAAAAATAAAGAAAGTAAAGACAAATTATGCTTCTTCTGTATTCAGACACTATCAATTCTTTCTCTGGGGATGGATAGCATTTTTCATCATAAGTCCTTCACAGTTGTCTTGGATCATTGTATTGCTGAGAATAGCTAAGTCATTCATAGCTGATCATTTTATAATATTGCTATTACTTTGTTCACAGTACATTTCACTTTGCATCAGCTCATGTATGTCTTTTCAAGTTTTTCTGAGAACATCCTACTCACCTTTTCTTATAGCACAATATTATTCCATCATAATCACATACCACAATTTGTTTAAACATTCCTCAGTTGATGGGCATCCATTCAATTTCCAATTCTTTGCCACTAAACAAAGAGCTGCTATAAATATTTTTGTACACATGGGTCATTTTCCTTTTTTAAAATTTCTTTTGGGATACAGACCTAGAAGTGCTATTGCTATGTCAAAGGGTATGCATGTTTTTAATAGCACTTTGGGCATAGTTCCAAATTGCTGTAAAGAATGGTTGAATCAGTTTACAACTCCACCAAGAGTATATTAATGTCTCATTTTCCCCACATCCTCTCCACCATTTGTCATTTTCTTTTTTTTTCCTATTAGCCAATCTTATAGGTATGATGTAGTACCTAAGAAGTTTTAATGTGCATTTCTCCAAACAATAGTGTTAGAACATTTTTTTTCAGATGGCTACAGGTAGCTTTGATGACTTCATCTGAAAACTTTTCATATCTTTATCATTTATCAGTTGGAGAATAGCTCTTATTTTTATAAATTTGACTTAATTTTCTAAACATTTGAGGAATGAGGCCTTTATCAGAGGAAGTTGTTTCAAATTTTTTTTCACAGTTATTATTGCTAGTTGTGTTTCCTTCCATCCTATTTCCCTACACTGTTTATTCTATCCTCTCTCTCCTTTAACCCTATCTCTCATCAAAAGTGTTTTGCTTCTGACTTCTCCCTCCATCAATCTGCCCACCCTTCTGTTACCCTCCTGCCCCAGCTTTTCTTATCTCCTTCCCCTCCTGCTTTCCTATGGAGTGAGACAGATTCCTATACCCAATTGAGTGTGTATATTATTCCTTCTTTGAGCCAATTCTGGTGAGAGTAAGGTTCATTCATTCATTCACCCTCAACTCCACCATCTTCCCTTCTACTGTGAAAACTTTTTCCTGGCCTCTCTTATATAAGATAATTTACCCCATTTCCACCTCTCCCTTTCCTTTTCTCCCAGTAAATTCCTCTTCCTCACCCCTTTATTTTACTTTTTTTATATCATTCCTTTATATTCAATTCATATCTGTGCCCTCTGTCTGTGTACACTTCTTCTATCTACCCTAATAAGAAGAAAGATTTTATGAATAACAATTAGTAACTTCCCATGTAAGAATGTAAACAACCTTGTTAAATCCCTTATAATTTACCTTTTCTGTTTACTTTTATGTGTCTCTTGAGTCTTGTATTTGAAAGTAGTATTTTTCTACTTGGCTCTGGTATTTTCATCAAGAAAGCTTGAAAATGGGACAGCTAGGTGATACAGTGGATAGAGCACTAGCCCTGGAATCAGGAGGACCTGAAGTAAAATCTGGCCTCAGACACATAACACTCACTAGCTGTGTGACTCTGGGCAAGTCACTTAATCCCAACTGCCTCACCAAAATAATAATAATAATAATAATAATAATAATAATAATAATAATAATAATAATAAAGAATGCTTGAAAGTCCTCTATTTCATTGAATATCCATTTTTTTCCCCCATGAAGGCTTATACTCAGTTTTGCTGGGTAGGTGATTCTTGGTTGTAATCCTAGCTTCTTTGCCCTCTGGAATATCATATACAAATCTCTTCAATCCTTTAATGTAGAAGGTGCTAAATCTGTTATCCTGACTTTGGCTCTACAATACATGAATTGTTTCTTTCTGGCTGCTTGCAATATTTTCTCCTTGACCTTGGAGCTATGGAATTTGCTCTAATATTCCTGAGATTTTTCATTTGGGGGTCTCTTTCAGGAGGTGTCTGGTGGATTCTTTCAATTTCTAATTTACCCTCTGGTTCTAGAATATCAGGGCAGTTTTCCTGTATAATTTCCTGAAAAAAAAATGATGACTAGACTCTTTTTTTTTATCATGGCTTTGAAGTAGTCCAATAATTTTCAAATTCTCTCTTCTGGATCTATTTCTGAGATCTGTTTTTTTTCCAATGAGATATCTCACATTGTCTTCTATTTTTTTTATTCTTTTGTTTTTGTTTTATTTTTTCTTGATTTCCCACAAAGCCATTAGCTTCAATTTGCTGAATTCTAATTATTAAGGAATTATTTTCCTCAAATAGCTTTTGTACCTCCTTTTCTTTGGCCAATGCTACTTTTTATGGAGTTTTTTATTTTCCTTCAGTAAATTTTTGTGCCTCTTTTTCCATTTCACCATTTCTGCTATTTAAGACATTCTTCTCCTGATTGGCTTTTTGTACCCCTTTTACAATTTTGCTAATCTGTTTTTAGGGTGTTATTCTCTTTAATTTTTTTTGTGTGTTCCCCTTATTAATCTGTTGACTCATTTTCCATATTTCTTTTGCATCACTCACATTTCTCTTCCCAATTTTTCCTCTACTTCTCTTACTTTATTTTCCAAATCCTTTTTGAACTCTTCCATGAGACCAAGTCTTATTTTTCTTTGAGGCTTTAGATGTAGGAGATTTGATTTTTTCATCTTTTGAGTGTGCGTTTTGATCTTCCTTATCACCATAGTAACTTTCTAAGGTAAAAATATTTTTCTGTTATTTGCTCATTTTCCTAACCTATTGCTTAACTTTTAACTCTTTTTTTAAGTAGGGCTCTGCTTACAAGGTGGATTACACAGAGGGATATTTCTGGGGACCTATAAGTTTTCAGTTTTTCCAAGGTGGTGAGATCTAAGGAGGTGTGTTTACTCCTCTTCTGGCCTGTGAGTAACCACTATATTCTTCTCTGCCCTTGAGGTGTGATGAGGGCCTTTCCTCCACTGTGGCCACAAGCTGCACTGTGCAAGTGCTCTTCCTTGCCCTGTGACTACCATCCAGCACTACAACCCAAATCTGCGTATGGGCAAAACAACAGAGTCCTGCCCCCTTTTGCCAGGAAAAAGGCCTTTGTAATCTCCTTTTTGACCAGTTGTTCAATCCCCTTACCATCTGTGAGCTGAGAGCTCCAGAAGCAGTTACTGACCCTGCTGATTCAGTGGCTCCTAAGACCTGCTTTTCATTTGCTGGGCTCAGTCTGTGCTGGTGCTTTCTGCTCTGTACTGTGCTCCACTTTTACCCAGATGGAACAGACCTTTCCTGATGAATTTATAAGTTGGCTTTGCCATCTGTTGGCTGAGATTTCTGAAATCCACCACTGTGACAGTTATTCAGTCACCCTGTGGCCTGCTCTGGGTTTGCAGAGCCTGAGCCAGATTATACTCTACTTTCTTTCTGGTGCAACAGATCTTTCCTGCCTACCTTTCAAGTTGTCATGGGCTGGAAAATTGTTTCATTCCATTTTTTTTGTGGGTTCTGCCACTCTAGATTTTGTTTAGAGTTATTATTTAAAGCTATTTAGAGAGATTTGGGGGAGAGCTCAGGTGAATCCCTGTCTCTACTCTGTCATCTTGGCTCTGCCTCACATAATTATAATTTTATTGATCTTCCTTGTGTAAAAGTTTTTTTTTCTTCAATGTCATTAATATTGTTCATTTCATATCTATAGTTGTGGAAGATATCTTGTTACCTGATTGCTTATACAATTTTTTATATCTTGTTCATTTTTCCTTTTGCAACTTATTTTGTCATACCATGCTGGCAAAAGCCTAATTACTCTGATATTTCTTTCTACTTTTCTCAGTTTTTGTTTACTGCAGTCATTCCCATCTTTAGTCTTACTAAACATTATATTTTGGCATCTTGTATACCTAATCTTTTTCAATGATCAACTTTTTGTGTTTTTTTAACAGTAGAAAATTGATCTGATAGTTAATTTTTCTTAGTATAGGTTGACATACACTGTCTCTAGTTTTCACTCCTTCCTATTTTTTTCTACCATTATTCACTTTTTGATTCTTCATCTTTTTTTTTCTTCCACATTACTTTGGTTATTCTTTTAACTAGATCTACAAAATAATATTTTGGTAAAACACTGGATTTATAAATTGATTTAAGTAGTATTTCCATTTGTACTATGTTAGCATGGCTCAACAATGAGCAATTATTCTCCAATTATTTGGGTCTTTATTAATATACAAAGAATATAAACATCATATAGTTTAGATATTATGTACTAATTATGAATGGTATGATTTCTTCTATCTCTCCTTTTCATTCTTTGTGGATAAAACACTAAACCTCAAGTCAGGAAGACCTGAGTTTAAATCTATCCTCAGACACTTACTAGCTGTGTGGTGCTGAGCAAGTCAATTAACCACTGTATCTGTTTCCTCATCTGTAAAGCAAGGATAGTAATAGCATCTACATCTCAGGGTTGTTGTGAGAGTCAAATGAAATAATAATTGTAAAGTATTTAACAGTGATACATAGTGTTATGCCTGATATATAGTAAGTGCTATATAAATGTTAGCTAACTTGCTATTATTATTCTTTCTTTTGGATAATATATAGATTGGCTGATCATTTTTATTCATTTTATATCTTCCTAAGTAACTGAAATGAGCTGTTTCCATGAATGTTTTAGTTAAAATTTTAGGATTATATAAATAAAGCCTCGCATCATATTCAGATGGCAAGAACTTTGTTTCTTCTTTGCCCATGTTTATTTGTTCTTTTGTCATTTCTATAGTTGGTAATTCCATCATTACATCAAATAATAGTGGTGACAATTGATATCTTTGATTTCTTCTGATCTTGTTGAAAAGGCTTAAACTGTTTCTCCATTATACATAATGAAAACTCTTAGTTTTAGAGAGATAAAATATTTACCGTATTAAAGAAAGTTCTATTTATGCCTATAGTTTTGAGATTTTTTATTACATGAAAGGGTGTTGTATTTTCTCAAAAGTTATTTTCACTATTCATTGATATAATCATGTGATTTAGAACATTTTGTATTAATATAATCAATTGTGTTTAGGTTTCCATATCATACAAACCATTTATTCCTAGTCTAACATATATATATATATATATATATATATATATATATATATATATATATATATAATCATGATGCATAACCTTTTTTTAATGTATAATCTTTTTAATATTCTTGAAGCTCTGTTAAATGCCAAGTATCTTGTTTAATATTTTGCATCTATATTCATTTTAGATATATCAGTCTATAATTTTCTTGCCCTTACTTATCTGTCTGAAGGAGCTTAGTAGGATTCTATCATTTCCTATTTTTATCAATAGTTTACGTAATGTTCATATTAAATTACTCTCCTCCTGCCTCAACTCAGATTTTGGCCATAACCTCATCTCCATCTCCCTATCTTTGAACAGTTTTCGATTGGGAATTAACTCACTTGCATGTTGGGACTCTCATAAGTCCCAAATGGCTGGGTATCATCATTGTGCTAGTAGAAGGACCCACAGAGATCTGCTACCCACATAATTTAGTATTCTTGTTGCTTGTGGCTATAGCAAAAGATTTGTATTCACTGAGGTGCCTGAGTGTTGTATAGATTTATGTTCCTGATGTTAGTCAACAAATATTTATTAAATCCTTAGTATGTGCCAAACATTATGCTAAACAGGCAGAAAATATCTGTCCTCAAGAATCTAACATTAGATGAGATGAAACAACATATAAATAGCTATATCAAAATTTTATATAGAGAAGATGGAAAACAATCTTATAGTGAAGGTGCTAGCAACAAGAAGCAGCCAAGGAAAACCTCCTAAAGAAGATGGGATTGAGTATAGAAGGAAGCCAGGGGAACAAAGAAATGTTATTCAAGGTTTTAGATTACCCTGAGAATGTTGTGGGTGTTGCTTCCTATTGCTATCAGTTCAAACCACCACTAACCATGTGCTTTTTATTGTTAGGGGCTAGTCACTAAAATTCCATTTTCATTTAACCGCTTAACATCAAGCAGCTTTTACAAAATGATATTTACTTAAATGATATAGTCTCTGAGAGTAGTAGACCCAAAACTTATCTCAGTTCCTACATAGCACTTTTTCTTACAAGTTCATATTCAGATGTGACATGATCGACTCATGTCATCATCTCAGCTCCCTGGAGAATTGATTCTGGGACTCACCTGTGGTCTCCCCAAAACACCTCCAAATACCTTTAAATAATGACTCTAAAAAAGTCCAGAGTGACAGAACCCACAAAAAGACAGAGTGAAACAATTTTGCAGCCCAAGACAACTTAAAAAGTTGGCAGAAAAGGTGTGTTGCACAAAGGTGAGAGGAGTGCAATTCAGCACAAGCTATACCAGCACATACTGAGCCCAAGTAAACCAGAACAGGCATTGAAATTAATTGTTTCTTTTTGGCTACTTGCAGTGCTTAGCAAGAGAAACCACTGGCCAATAATTTATTGATTATTTGCTAGCCTGATTAATAAACTGATTATCAATTACCCAGAAGAAGAGAAAAAAAATCAAGGGAAATTTCTCTGATATTCTAGAACCAGAGGGTAAAATAGAAATTGAAAGAATCCACTGATCACCTCCTGAAAGAGATACCAACATGAAATTTTCCAGGAATATTATAGCCACATTCCAGACTTCCCAGATGAAGGAGAAAATACTGCAAGTAGCCAAAAAGAAACAATTCAAGCATTATGCAGCCACAGTCAGGATAACAAAAGATTTAGCAGCTTCTACATTAAAGGATTGCAGGACTTGGAATATGATAGTCTGGAGGGCAAGAGAACTAGAATTACAATAATGAACAAAACTGAGTATATTCGTTTAGAGGGAAAAAAATGGACATTCAATGAGATAGAGGAATTTCAAGCATTCTTAGAAAAGACCAAATCTGAATAGACAATTTGTCTTTCTAATACAAGACTGAAAAGAAGCATAAAGAATTAAACAGAAAAGAGAAACAATAAGGCATTTGATAAGGTTAAAATGTTTATATTCCTACATGGGAAAATGATATTTATAGCTACTAAAAATTTTCTTTTTGGAGCAGTTTGAAGAAGTATGCATAGACAGAAAGCAGAGGTATGAATTGAAAGTGATGGTATGATTATCTTTAAAAAAATAAATTTAAGGATGAGAAAGAAGAATGCACTGGAAGAAGGGGAAAGGGAGAAGCAGAATGGGATGAATTGTCTGACATAAAAGAGGCCTGAAAGAGATTTTACAGTGCAGGATAAAATGGGACAAGGGGGAAGGGGAGCACATGAATCTTCCTCTCATTGGAAGTGGATCAGAAAGGAAGTAATATGCATTCTCAGTTGGATGCAGAAATCTGTCTTACCATACAGAAAAGTAGGAAGGGAAGGGGATAAAGAGAAGGAGGGGTAGCTCTCAGAATGGAGGGCAGTTTTGGGGGTTAAATATCAGAAGCAAAACACTTTTGATAACGGACTGGGTAAAAGGAGAGAGAGAGAGAGAGAGAGAGAGAGAGAGAGAGAGAGAGAGAGAGAGAGAGAGAAAGAGACAGAGACAGAGAAGAGATAGGGACAGAGTAGAATAAACAGTGGGAAAATAGGATGGAGAGAAATACATGGTTGGTAATCATTTCTATGAAAAAACACAGTAAGTTTCTCTAATAAGATTTCATTTCTCAAACATGTAGAAAACGGAGTCAAATTTAAAGAAAAAAGAGCAATTTCTCAATTGATAAATGGTCAAAGGATATGAACAAGGTATTTTCAAACAAAGTAATCAAAGCTGTCTATAGCATATAAAATGTTCTAAATTAGTATTGATATGAGAAATGCAAATTAAAACAAGTCTGAGCTACTACATCATACCTGTCAGATTGGTTAATAGGACAGAAAGGGAAAATGACAAATGTTGGAAGAGATGTGGGAAAAATGAGACATTAATGCACTCTTCATGGAGTTGTATACTAATTCAAGCATTCTGGAGAGCAATTTGGAATTATGCCCAAAGGGCTATAAGACCATGTATACCATTTGATCAAGCAATACCACTAATAGATGTGTATCTCCAAAGAGATAAAAAAAACCATAAAAGGACCAATTTGTACAAAAATATTTATAACAGCTCTTTTGGGGGGCAAAGAATTAGAAATTGAGGGGATGCCATCAACTGGGGAATGGCTGAACAAACTGTAATGTATGAATGTAATGGAATGCTATTGTGCTATAAGAAATGATAAGCAGGCTGATTTCATAAAAATCTGGAAAGACTTAAATGAACTTATGCTGAGTGAAGTGAGCAGAACCAGGAGAACATTGGACACAGTAACACCAACATTGTATGTTAACCTACTTTGATAGACTTAGCTCTTCTCAGCAACATTATGATCTAAGACAATTCCAAAAGATTCATGATGGAAAATGTTATCCACATTCAGAGAAAGCATGCAGATCAAAGTATACTGTTTTCTCCTTTGCTGTTGTTGTTGTTTTTTTTTCTTTGTCATGGTTTTTTCCTTTTATTCTGATTCTTCTTTCACAACATGACTAATGTGGATATGTTTAAAAAATAAAAATAAAATGGGATAGGAAAAAATGTCTCTCCAGAGGACATTCGACTTTAATTCTGTGGAAATAAAACTCAACTAACTTTGCCTCTGTTCTGCGTGTGATTAACATATGCAATCCATATTTTGTTAATATAATGGCCTGGCGGCAATTCCCAAAGGTGACAGGTTGATAATTAGTCCATCTCATTAAAAAGCATTTTTGAGGAGAGCAATCAAGCCCCAAATCAGTAATCAGCCAGGGTCAATAACAATGAAGTTCCAAGAGGGCAGTCAAGACTATGAAGGTCCAACACATTTTATGCCACAATATTTGCTTACAAATTTGTGGCAAGTCATTTAAATCTTCTGTTTGCCTCACAAAACTTTGGTGTCAAGTACAGCAGGGAACTGAAGGACTAAGGAGCAACTTCTTTTTTTTATTGAAATAAATAATATGATACTCAAAAAAAGTTTCCTCCATTTGAGAATTGTTTATGTTATTTTAATGATGGAATGAAAATGTTTTGTTCCACACATTAATGTCACATAGTTCTTTCATCATTTTTCTACTTTGTTTCTCCCTTTCCTCTTTACCCCCTTCCTTCCTTCTCTTCCTCTTTCATTCTTTCATTCCTCTAGTATTTTCTTTTTTTTCTCTTTCCCTCCTTTCTTCCTACCTTTCTTCCTTGCCATCTTATCTTTTCTTTCTTCACTTGTTCCTTCCCACTCTCCTTCCTATATTCATTCTTTTTTTCTCTTCCTTCCTTCCTCCTTTCTTCCTTCCTTTCATTCATACTTAGCTACAAATCAAGCATGTCATTTTAGCCTGCTGATTGGCCTTCCACACTATATAAGACTTTACAGGTTCTGCTCCTAACTTATCTTAGAATAGTGATTCAAAGTATCTAAGTAGGAAATCTATTTTCCTCTCAGTGGGCTAACTCTTTGTCATAATGCAGCCACACACACTGTTATTACTGGGCACATAAAATTTCATGTCCAGATACTATATCCCTCATTCCTCATTTATTTGTTTATTTGAAATGTATACTTGGTTTTTTTTCTTTTAAAGTGTCAAAATGGGTCTTATATATAGCTAACATATTCTTAGAATTTCCATTTTTTGAAACATGGTAATAACAGTTTCATTATAAATCTCAAGTTAATAACTGGTGATTTTTCTGTGCTTTGTTTTTAGCAAACTTTTTTAAAAATAATTCTCAATGAGCAAATTATTATGTATTCAATTGAAATGCCCACATTCTACACTTTGACAAGAATTCTGTCAATGCCAAGATTGTATTGCTTCTCTTATGCAATAGTGGAAGACAATTTTGAAGAGGGTTATTTTGTTGCTTTCATTTTTGACAGCCAACAGTACTGATCAGATCAAAAAGCTGAAAGTAAAGTGATTGGGGTCATCTCCCAACCTCAGGAGATAAATTTGGACTTATCTGTCACTCCAAAGCATTATCCCTATTCACGTGTTCCTCTGGGTGAGAGGTTCAGTATTCACATACTGTACACAGATTACATCAATGAAAATAATTGGTAATGGACAGAACATCAGCACTCCCAGGGAAGGCATTTGACAGCTTCCTGAGGAGGCCTTTCATAGAAACATAAATAGAAGGAAAGAATAGAGCCTGTCCATCAATCATGGAGCTATCACTGGAGTGATTATCTATTATAGAACTTTTCAAACTTAGTGAACTTCCTTTAGATCATTAGAGGATTGAGCAACTTGAGGAATGGAAGATGAACTAGGAGACACTTTCTATGTTGTAATGTAGTATTTCTTAAAGAAGTGGAAACCATATCATTCAAATAAATTTAAATTTTATCAAAGAATAAAGATCTGATGTTTGGTGGTATTAATAGTGCATAGTATAGATCAATAATAACCGGACTGAACAAAAATCTTCATACCCCCATTTATTTGTGGAAGTAAATTATCTAAGATTGGAAATAGTATTTCTTGAGTTATGAAAATAATATTTGCAGGTCATCCTTCCTTTAAAAAAAGACTTTGAGGAGAAAAAAGTTATATAGAAGCAAAATTAAAATTTCAACCTAAATAAAGTCTGGGTAAGTATTTAATTAATTAAACCATAAATGTTAAAAAAAATTGAAAAGAAAATCTTCAAATAACACACATGATAAAACTTATAGAAAAAAAATCCAATTTGCTGTGAGTTGTAAGAAACAAATAGCCTTACAGACATTCCTCTACTCAATGTAAGGTGATCACATCTTTTGACCTGCTTTAGCAACAATTTACATGTTATTTATTTTCCAATTAATAAATCTTATAATGCCATTTAAAGGTATTTTATATATGCCCAGAACTGTAATTTTATCTCTGTCTCTATTATCTCTATCTCCATCTCAATCTCTTCTCATATAGTTAAATTTTATCACCTCAATTAGAGTGTAAGTTCCAACAGGGACCATTTCTGAAACTTTTTGTTTCTTAATCAGTTCTAGACAATGCATGCTAGCAGAAAGAAGGCATGTCTTACATATTTTTCATATGATTTTGATCTGTTTTGATGTATAATTGCTAAATTTTTTTTTACAAAATAAGGTGGCATTGACTGATGCAAGATATATATTTTTTCCCTTAAGCAGCTAGATAACATCTGACTAGGTTCAGTTTTTTCTTTTTAACTTAATGAACCAAAATCACAATCATTAAAACAGTTATTGATGAAGACACAATCTGCATTTCTACTTCGTGTTTTCATAATTTCCTTTCATTTTTGACTTCATCTTTTTTAACATCCTTATATGCCTAAATTATTATCACTTCTTTAATATAGTATCTATACAATATTATGGCTGTCAGATTCACCTACTTAAAGCAGCTGGCTCCTTACTCTGTTAGCATCTGAAGTTAATGTTGCTCATTTCCTCTCTTTATCCTCCTTCAAACTGTACATTTTTTGTCTCATTAGTTGAATCAGAAAGCTTGTCTTTGTTTCTAATTCAATGCTTACAAAGAGTAGTTCATGGCAGATTTTTATATTGGGACAATATCCATACTAATGCCCCAAACTGTGCTTTTGAAATTGTGTTTTGAAATGGTGAAGAATGGTTTCTTGGAAATCTCTGATGGGCTGCAGTGCATTAGAGGCTCTGAAATGAATATAATTTTTCATGGAAGAACAGAACAAGGTAAAAGAAAGGAAATAATTTCATTAGCTGTAATGTTCCTGAGATTGGTTTATGTATTTATCTTCCCTGATAGTCTCAGTGTGTCTGGAGAATAAATTCTGCCAGATTTTCCAGAAAGATGTTATACAGCAAACTGAATACTACAATAATATGATTCTGATACTGATCTTGGTAATTTCCTGATTAAGTAAGTAAAAGTAACTTCAGACAATCTACTAATCATACAATTTTTCATTTACTATTTTCATTACCTTCAATAACATCTATCCACCTTTCCTTTAAACTAAAATTGGCCATTGCAATGATATGAATCTGAAGTCTTATAGTGCTTTTCTCTTTTATGTTATATAGTTTCCTTTGTCTTGCTTACTTGCTCTACATCAGTTCAAACATATCATCCCATTTCCTCCTAAAAATCTCATGTTTATGGTTTTCACAATGTGATTATATTCATGCATGAATATTTACTTAGCTATTTGCAAAATGATAGGAAAATTTTTTTTCATATTTTTACAAATTTTTTTTACAAACTTGCAAAACTAAATTTATAAAAAAATTGAAGTGCTGCTATGAATGTTTTTGTGTATCCTGTGGATCATAATCCATTTTTATAAGATACTCCTCAATGCTGGAGGATGATAACTTAATGAACCATGATTATGTTCAATTCTTTCCAAAATCTCTCTCTTCCTTCATATCTCTATTTTTAAAGAGAATCTATAACAGAGAATTTTCTCTTTCAGGTAGCTGGAAGTTGAAATTCCCTATTCTCCTGAACTCTAACTAACCCTTTTCCTTATGTAATTTATTTTTCATTGTGAAGACTCCTACTGTTATTGGTTCCATCCTCTTCTATACCACTTAAATATTCTTGTAGTTCAGCTGAGACTTACACTTAGAAATATCACATCATGAAAGAATCAGTGGCAAAAGAAAGCACTGTATTATGGTGGGATACATTCTCTTTCCTACATCACAATTCCTAGTCTTACCTTCACCTTCATCATTCACCTCTCTTTAGGTACTTATACATATTCACTTCTAGGGGGAGATTTAATGCTGAGAGGTTTAAAAAAAACCTTTACTAGAAAAAATATTCCTCCTAATACACAAATTTCCCCAGGAAAAATATATCATAAGGTCCCAAGTTATAGATGCTTATGCTTTCCCCAAACCCCTAACCCCACATATGCCATAGTAATGCTTTTTGGTATCACCTTTTTTCTTCCTTCTGAGGTGACTGACTTTCCTTCTACTTCCCTGTCCCATTTGTTCCTCTTTACTGGCTGTATTACATTCCCTGACAACCCCAACTCCTCTGAAGAAACTAAAGAAACTAATTTAATTTTCTATTCATCTCTGGACTGGATGGATGAACATCTCCAGCAACTCTCTCATTCTTGCCTCCCCACAACCCATAAGCATAACATTTAATGATTTTATATCCCCAACAAAATAAAATATTTCATTTTAAGATAAAAGATTATTTAACACATTACATACTTATTCAAGTCTTTCTACTTTTCTTCCTCTCCTTTTTGTAGTTCAATATGAATCTACAATCCTTTAAAACCCATTCTGTAACATTAGTTTGCCACCTCTTTAGCAGGATGCAGAAAGAATGTTTTGTTATTTGTCCTCTAGAATCATGGTGGTTTATTGAAATGGCCTGAGGTCTTAAGTCTTTTAAAATTGTTTGTTATTGCATTGTTTTTATTGTATTAAGTTTTCTCCTGCTTTTGTTCACATCTGTTCATTCAAGTCTAATCAGGTTTGTTTTAAATCATCCTTTTGGTAATTTCTTATTGTCCAATAATATTCCATTGAATTCCATATGTTCATCTATTCAGCTGATGCTACCTTTTATATTTCAGAGAAAGAGAAAGAGATTTGAAAACATGAGTCTTTTTTTTTTTATCTGTTTTGGGTTAGGCCTAAGAGAGCTATTGCTAAGTCAAAGAAAATTCATAGATTAATGACTTGGGTGTGTAATTCTAAAGTGATTTAGTTTTCCAGAGTGATTGGCCACTTTCACAGCCCACTAATAGTGCCATTATGCAATTTTCCCCCCTCACTGCTTTGGAACATACTTTGATATTTGTTAGTGCTAGACCCTGTTCCATTCCCCCTCCCTTTTTGGAAAGAAATATTTTCTTTTGAGATATTTGATGTGTTGTTTTTCCATATGAATTTATTATACTTTTCACCCTACCTCTATATGGTAATTAATTAGTACTTTGGTTGATTGGTACAACACTGAATTACTAAAATAAATTGGGCAATGTTTTTATGTTTATTATATTGGCATAGCTGAACTATGAGTAATTGATATTTATCCAATTTGAATCACTCTTTATTTCCATAAAGAATGTTTTGTAGCCTCAGATTCCTTAAGAACCTAGCCAATGGTTCACGAATGTTCAGATTCCTTGAGTCTGGCCAATACAGCTGATCCTTAATAAACTTTGTCTTTGGCTAAAAGAAGACTTGTGTTGAATTCTTTTGGGCAGGACCTGTGTGTCATGATTTTGGGTCTCAGTACCCCTAAACCTCTAGACCTCACCAAATGGTTCCCTGCTAACCAGGAAAAAACTGCCTAATCCCAAGCTCTTCTCCAGCCAAGGTTGGAAGGTCCACGTTAATGGTGCGGTGACTTTGGATGGAAGTGAAGGAGTAGGTGAAAACAACAACTCACCCTGGCAATGCTAGTGGCTCAGGTGCCTCAGGATCCATTTTTTCCTGGAGTCTTAACCTTGATGAGGTCCAGTCACAAGATAGAGAACAAGCTCAATTCTTGGCTGCTGTCATGGCTCGGAAAAGACTCAAGGGCACTCCTTAGCAACTCCTGCAGTGGGGAAACCTGCTTTTGATGGCACAAGGAGGCCCATTGATTCAAGGAATGCCTCTGAAGGGCACCCCTACAGAACAAGCCCCCTGCAATTGATGCCTCTAGGGACCAGTGCCCAAGATATGACCAGGAGGGACATTGGAGGAAGGATTGTCCCAGAGGTTGGAAAAGTGGTGAATTCACCCCAGTACCCCATCCTCCAGTCTTCTCAAGAATGGGAATGACAGGGGACCCTGGGGCTTGGTAGTGCTCCCACTTTCTCCATCTCTGTCTCTGAGCCCTGCACAAAAATTGAGGCCAACATTTCCTCCTTTGTTAAATGAAGTGGTGCTAACATCAGCAACAATTCCCAACACTGACATCTCCTGGTCCAAGCTCCCTCCCAGCTCCAACATTTTGGCACAGAAGAGCCTCCACCACTCACCCTGGCATAGGTCATGGCCAATGGGGAGACTTCCTGGAGGAAAGAGCATATCTTTTTGCCTGTTTCCTTTGGAAGGGATCCTCACCCCAGCTCATCAGCCAATGATTCAGACCCTGACAGGGAGGGGGTCCTCAAGCCACAGAACAGATGGTCCTTCATAGAAATTCCATGATGTGGACAAACAAACAGCTCTCTGTTCCATGCCAACCAGCCTGTCTCCCCAGAGAGCTTAGATCTGATCTTCAAGTTGGCCTTCTTTACCCTGGCTCCTCTCTCTCCCTGCTCAAGCTCTGGATACTATTATGCACATATGTAGGTGAAAGCCAGTTGGTTGGAGGCAGCTAGGGGAAGGATGGAGCTGCCTCAGGCTAGGATCAGGCAGCATAGCCTAAACCTCCCTAGGCCTCAATGTCTTTATCTCTAAAACCCTGATAAGTGATAATAAACCTTACCCTGCTTACCTGACAAATCTATAAGGTTTATGTTGGGCTAGTCTTCCATGGCTCCCAATTACCCAATTACCAAAGTCCAAATTTCTTTTTTTTTTAAATTTTTTATTAATATATTTTGATTTATCAACAATCACTTCCATATGCTTTTGAGTTTAAAATTTTTCTCCCCCTTCCTCCTCACCACCCTCCCCAAGGTGATGTGCAATCTGATGTAGGCTATACATACACATTCCTATTAAACATATTTTCAGATTAGATGTTATAAGTAAAAATTAGAAATAATAGCAGGAACCACCAGAAAGAGGAAACAAAACTCAACAGAAAAGAAAAAAAAAGCAATTAAAATTCCACAGTTCTTTCTTTGGATGTGGGTAGCATTTTCCATCACGAGGCCTTCAGAGATGTCTTAGATTCTTATATTGCTGGGAAGTGTTAAGTTTATTAATATTAGTCATCGCACAAAGTGGCTGTTATTGTATACAATAAGACTGCCATTTACTACTCAGTAAGAAGACAGGAAATGGTCACAGAATACCTTTGTATTCTCTGAACCAGCCAATTGGCCACTTTCATCAAAAATGTCCAAAAGCAAGTCTAACAAACTCTTCCATATAGATTGGCTGCAGGCTGGGCTTAACGCACATTCTACCGAGCAGGGCTCTCATTGGCCACTACCTTAATTACATTGGGTTTGGGTGGTCAATATTGAGCCTGTATCCTGTGATAAAATCAGAAAAAAATGAGATGGGCTTGATAAGAATTTTCCCTCCTGTAATTTGGATGAAGTTTTCTTTGGTTTAGCAGCTTCTGTGACTGGTGCCACACAAACCCCTCTATGAGGGAAAGAGATGTAGGTGGTGGGAAGGGAGGTGAAGAAAGTATGATAAAGGAAATAGCATAATCTCTGAAGTAGGGATAAAGCTAGGTAGACTTTAAAATCTCTATTTCCTTAAATCTTCTGTAGTGACTGTTTAGAATTTATTTCCTATTGATAGTTATTTTATTTCATTTTGCTCATTTCTTACTCTTTTTGAGGCAGACATGGAAAAAGTTAGGTTGACCTGAGGAACTTTTCATTCAACTATCTTCCCAAAAGTATGTCACTTCCCTTGATTTATTTGAGCCAAACATGAAGAAAATGAGGAGAGATATAACCCAGGACTCTTCTTTTTACTGCATTCCTTCTGGGCAATGGTCTCAAAAGGCCTTAGGACAGGAAGTGATTCATTTTGACTATGTGAACTCTATGTCATTGTACAGCAAAAAGAGAAATGAATGTGTCATCTAAAGACATGGGTTCAAATGCTACCTCACCTATTTGCTACTTTTGTAACCTTGGACAAGTAACTATACTTCCCTGGGCCTCACTTCCCTCATCCATAAAATAAGTTGGACAGGGGACCTCCAAGGTCCCTTTCAGCTTGTAATCTAAGATTCTGTTTCAAAAATAACAATATTAAAATATTGTTATCTCTTCAAAGCTCAAACGTTGACTTCTATAGGACTACTTTCCTTCTTCCCCAGCTACTAATACCCCCTCAAAAAAAGATCCCATATTTGTATAAACTGACATGTGAATATTATCTCTTCTTATAGAATGTAAGCTCCATGAGGGCAGGGATTGTTTTGTCTCTGTTTTTGTAATCCCAGTGCCTAGCACATAGTATGTACTTTAAAAGATTTACTGATGGATTGATTGACTTCCAGCACTTTTTCTGAATATTTTTCTTCTGATTATCAGATAAGGGACCTATCAAGTGCTTTGCAAGACTCAATAGCTCTTTAATCGCTATCAACTTAACAAGTAGGTATCTTCCAGCAACTGGGGGCAGCTAGGTGGTGCAGTGAATAGAATGGCAGGTCTGAAGTCATAAAGGCTCCACTTCTTAAGTTTAAATCTGGCCTCAGACATGCACTAGATTTTTGACTCTGTGCAAGTTACTTAAGCATGTTTGCCTCAGTTTTCTTATCTGTAAAATGAACTGGAGAAGGGAATGGCAAACTACTCCAGTATCTTTGCAAGAAAATCTCAAATGAGGTCACAAAGAGTCAGACATAACTGAAATGACTGAATAACAAACTTTCCAGCAGAGTATTAGGGTATATGTACCCAATGTGCTGCTTATGGTTCAGCTATAAAGCTACAATTTCTTTTAGAATTAAACAGAAGTTTTACTTGGGCTTAGTGATTCTGTCTGCAATATTTTTGCTTTGTAAAGCCTCTAACCTCATTCTCTCCTCTTTCAAGAAAGCATAATTGAAAATTGTAGTAAAACTCCTAAACATATCAGTTACAGATGAACTAGTTTAACTGAAGGCTGTTTCTTCCAAATGCTGTGCAGTATAAATTGCTTTATTAACTCAGAGCCCATATTGTATTATTTCACTTAAATGAATCTTATCAGGATTGCAACAATATGAGGGCACAAGTGTACTCATGCTACACATATACTCTCATATCTTGTCAGCAATCAGATGCAGTAAAACATCTGAAGGCAACAAAGGTAAAAATATATGTTTCACATAAACTCTATGAGACAGATTGATGGGAGAGGAAAAAAAAAAGTCCTTTGCTGATCAAAATTAGGGCTCAGAAAACATCCTATGGGGAGGACTTAAGTGCCCCAGTGCCAGACCATTATATAAATCTATTAATTCAGAGTTCTCCCTGAGGATATGGTCTACCTCAGGCCAAGCAATTTTTTTTTCCTGTAAATGAAGCAAACATTGAGTAAGTTTTGTTCCTTCCAAAAGTGAATTTTCAACTTCCAAAGTTAAGGAGGTGGTCTGTGAAAGTAGGTTGGGCTCTACATGATATTAAGACTAGAGTTTTGTTTTCTTTTAGTGGCTTTTGTTCTGCCCTCCAACTTTGGAGTGACAATAAATAGCTTGGTAGAGCTTAGAGTATTTTTCTCCCCTTCCCCTCCCACCATTCTTTCCTTATATAACCTCACTTTTATTCCTTTCTCCTTGTTTCTTTCCAGTCCTATGAAATGTTAAAGAACTGAATAGAGGTAGAGAATGTTTTGGGAGAGGAAGGAGTTATGTGGGCCATTTTTTAGTTCTGTATCAAATTCTAAATCTGTGAAAAATATTTACTACTTAAAATTCACTTTTTTTTTATTAATGTAAGTATAGGCAAGTCATGACATTTTTAAAATTTATGTTTCAAACTGTCAGTGAGAGAAAGCAAAATTTTTTACCAGGCACCAAAATATTTCACAACCAAACATCTGAGTACTAAGAATGCTTAATGAAAGGAGCTACCCACTTAAAATGTAGTGGGCCTTTCTTAAAAAGCAAGAGAAATTTCCTAAATTTCTAAATCAGACAGAAGAACAATTTATACCATAGAATTGATACTGTAAAATGAATACTTCTGAGACACTTAAAAACCCTGATCAATGAAATAATGAGCATGATTTCATAAGAATGAAAAGAAGAAAGCTACCCATCTCCTGATAAAGAAAATATTGGTGAATGTATGGAATGAAAAATATATTTTTTATCATAGCCAATAGGATTTTTTTTTGCTTGATTATGCTTATATGATATGAGAGTTGTTTCCCCTTTCCTTCTCTTCTTCTTCCCTCCTTTCCTTCAATTCTTATTTCCTTCCATTTGTCCTTCCTCCCATCCCTCCTTCCCTCTATGTGACTTTGGACAAATCTCTTAACTTCTCAGTGCTTCCAGGCAATTCAATAAGACTGTGGTTGCAGAACAGGTTTCTTGTTAAAGTGCCAGCGCTCTCTCTCTCTCTCTCTCTCTCTCTCTCTCTCTCTCTCTCTCTCTCGCTCTCTCTCGCTCTCTCTCTCTCTCTCTCTCTTTGTCCCTGTCTCTCTGTTTCTCTATCTCTCCCTCCCTTTCCCTCTGTCTCTCTGTCTGTCTCTCTCCTTCTTTCCCTTTCTTTCCCCACTTCTTCCCTTCCTCATTATTTCTCTCTTTCTGTGTCTCTCTCCATTGTGTTTGCTCTTTATAACAGTTTTTTTTTCCTAGTGGAGGAAAAATAACAACAATAAAAAACAAAACAAAACAAACAAAACAAAACAGATTCTTCTTACTGTAGGATAGACCTGCCCAATGTGGCAGTACGTAGGGACCAAAATTAAACTAGGCTAAACTTCTTCAGGCCATAGATAGGTTCGACTAGAGACAGACTGACAATGGTTGGTTGCTGTGGGTTATGTGACAATCAGGAGAGTGAGCAGTGACAAACCTACATTTTTCATGGGCCACTGGAAATCCTTTGGAACACCAGAAGTAGCTCACTGGCTGTACATTGTGCATGCCTGCTCTAAAATGAGCCATTCCTTATAACCAAGAAAAAAATGATCAAAACACCTCAGAGAGTCTCTATGCCACTGGTATCAAATTCGAATATAAACATACCTGTGACCATAAATTAATATTATCTATGTCATAATGTATTTTTATTTTTTAAAAAAGATTTCTCAATTACATTTTAATATGCTTCCTGCCACAACCAGGAGTGTCGTGGTCCTTGTGGCCTGGAGTGCATGTTTGACACTTCTGGTCTACACTGTATACAACACTTTGCCCTAGCAATTCCCTATCTCTCTGATGTGAAGAGGAGTTATGTTTCATTGTATATTCTCTAGGAACATTTTTCAAGAGTTGTAGGTATGAGTTTCTTTCAGGAATACTTTCATTTATGCAGTCATTATAATTATGAATTTTTTTGTTCTATATAGTTTATTCAGCATCAGTGCATACATTCTTTCACATGTTTCTCAGAAGGATGTACCTTAAGGACTTGTCTTAGGCCTTCTCTTTTCTCTATATACTCATTTACTTGATAATTCGATCAGTGTCAATGTATTCAATTATATCTTCATGAAGATGATAACCAGATCTATATATTTAAGTAGAGTGCCTCACCTAATTTCTAGTCTAACTACTAATTATTTATTATTATTGGTCATACTATGAGTATCTAAAACAAAACATGCTGAAGAACAATTTCATTATATTTTCCTCCAAAACCACCCTTCTTCCTAATTGCCAAATTACTATTGAGGTTACCACCATCCTCTGAGCCACTTAGGCTTGCAATCTTAGTGTCATCCTTAATTGCTCACTCTCACCTTGAACATCAGTTGCCAAATTTTAGTATTTCTACTTTCAATTTAATTCAATAAAAATTTATCAAATGACTACTATTTGCTAAACACTGGGAACACAAATAAGAAAAAGAATGATAGTCTCTGTCCCAAAAAGTTTATAACTGAATTCAGAAAGACAATATGTAAAAGGAAGTTGAAAGAGAAGGGCACCAGGGGTACTTATTGAATTGTTGTTCCATGGAGTTGAAACCCTATACCATTGTCAATTGCTGAACAAGATAATTGCTGAAGACAATCTTCAGATTTATTTTATTTTGTATTTCTCTCACTATTAGTTGTTTGGTTCATGTGATCAAAGGATTCATATATTTCTTACTTTGAAAACTATCAGTATTTTTTTTACTACATACATATTGTATATAAACAAAACATGCATATAAATCTCTGTGTGTATATGTGTATGATATGTGTGTGTACACACACATATCGTATACATATATAAGCTCAGTTGGTGAATCATCATGCTTTAAATAGGAGGATTCAAGATTTAAGCACTTCAATTTTTTTTTAAGAGATCATGATTGGTTAGGATACTTCAGTTGGAGTTCGAAAGACCTCGATTTAAATCCAACTCCAGGTACTTACTAGCTGCCTAAGCTTTGGTGTAATTTTTAATTTCTTGGTCTTTTGGTTTGCTAATTTGTAAAATTGAGATGGTAACTTGGAGAGGTGGATTACTAGCCTGCAGGGGCCATCCTTGCACTAAATCTAAGCTGTCTTGGATATCAGAATTCTATCAGTGATATTAGATGTGATTAGATGTGATTTTCCTTCTTGAATACCTCTTTTCTCTATATCAATTTCATTAACTAAGATATTTTCAGTTTTATATAGCTGAAATGATTTATGATTTTCTTGATTCTTTTTCTTTTTTTTTTTTTTTGATGGAGAATTCTCCCCTTAGCCATAGTTGTGAAATGCACCTCCCACTAATCTCTTATTTTTTTTGTGTGTGTGTCTGACTACCTATTGTGAATTTATTTGATCTATATGGGATATTAAGATCTAAACCCAATTTCTGTGCAAAAAAGGTTCATTTTTTTTCCAGAAGTTCTTGTCAAGAAGGGAGACCTTCCTTTAGTAAATTATTTTATTTGACTTATTAAACATTAGACTACTATTTGTTTTGCTTCTGTTTTACTTATCTAATTTATTCCACTGATAAATGTTTCTATTTTATTAAAACTGATATAGGTTGATGACTATTGCTTTTATAATATAATCTGAGGTTTCAAAATGTGATCCCCTCCTTTATGTAGTGTTGGAAAACTATAGGATCCTATATCCTAGAACTTTTTGGTAGGTATTAGCAAATAATCCTTTGCTTAAAGAGAAAATTTGGACACGGATGAAATGAACACCTTAAATGAGGGTGAGGTCTCCTGAACGACAGCTTCTCAAACCCTGGACTAGTGAAAAGAGGGTAAAGAAAGATGAAGACTAAGGTCATTACCTACAATGGAGGAATAAGGTCTTTCTTATAAAAAGCTTGTCACCTTGCGCTAAAAAACTCCTGCCCTTGAGAAAAGAAGTCTCTATAGCCAAGAATGAGAGCATAAGGCCGTGAGTACAGGTCTTAAGGCAAAGATTTTCTACTATTATAAAAAAAGAGCTGGAGAGAGCATGCCAGTACCTCCTCTTCTTGGAGGAAGAGTTTGCTAAGTTTTTCCACTAAGCCAAAAGCTGTAGTCATTGGAGATTACAATTAAGCAATGACTGATGTAGATTAAAGCCTAGCAGCATCTAGAGGAGACCGTGAATCCAAGAAGACAGTTTGATTAGTGGAGACCATGAATACACAAAAGCAACATGAAGCAGTGATTACTTATTTGGTCGGAAGAGAGGAGACTATACCGGGGAGCTAGCCTGAAGGAATTAGTTTGGGGAAAAGCACTTAATATCATCAAGAAACATTAGTGACTTTGTAGCTTCAGAACCCTGGGTTGTTTATTCATGAATGTTCCTTGATCACCTTCATTCCAAAAGGAAGCATCCTAGCAACACACATTTTTATTCCTTATGTGTGTGTCCTACCATGTACATGCCCTGACCACACTAATTCCTTAATGTGTATATTTCACTACACATGTGCCCTACTTAGGTAGTCAAGGAAACTGCAATCCTTGTATATGTGCTGTTCCACATAGGTCATACATATATGTATGCATACACATAAAGAGATAGGAAAATGTATGTTGTTCTTTGATTGTTTCAGTTACATCTACTCTTCATGATCCTATTAAGAGTTTTCTTGGCAAAGATACTACAGTGGTTTATCATTTCCTTCTCTAGCCCATTTTACAGATGAGGAAACTGAGGTAAACAGGGTTAAGTAACTTCTCCAAGGTCACAAAGTCACTGAGCATCTGAGACCAGATTTGAGTCTTCCTAACTCCAATTTTGGCTCTCTTTCCACTGTGCCACCTAGCAGCCTTCTAAATATGTGTACATACAGACATGCTCATGTCACACATATGCATATACACAATCTCTACTCTTCCTGCTGATGCTATGTATATTTGTAGGAGAGTATGCCTCAGGTTTTGTGTTGAAATATCTAATTATTTTTCTTATTATTCTATTCCATGAATTTGCTTTGGATTAGTCTGGTCCTCTGGCTAACTATGTTAGGTAAATACAATGATGAGGAATTCTGAGATACCATTTAGGGTATATAGATCCACACATAGGAATACTTTGAACCTATGTTAGTCATCAACTAGGGGACCTCTCTTGCAAATTTCAATATGGCCCCAGGTGCTATTCATATTGTTAGTTATACCACCCTTTTTTTGTATCTTGGTAGGTTGGCTTCTAATTTTTTATGCATTTTATTTATTTTGAATATAATTTTTCATTATTTCTTCTTGGTTTTCTTAATACTGTTTGGAACTGTTGATTTTTGAGGATATATTTTGCATAATCATACTTTATCAAAATGATTTGTTACTTTTCTAAGCACATTACCATGTCAACTGCAAATAGGGATGATTTTGCTTTCTTTTTGTTGATATTTATACCTTAGTTAAATGGATAGCATTATTTGAATTATAATAAACAATTGTTGAGATAGGAGGTATCCTTAATTTATACCTGTACAAATTGGGGAAATGTCCAGTCTTTCTCCTTTGTACATAATGCCAGCACTTGATTTGGAATATGCCCCTTTGATTATGTTAAAGAATGACCTTTTCATCTCTCTTTCCCTCCCTCTTTTCTCTCTCTCTCTCTCTCTCTCTCTCTCTCTCTCTCTCTCTCTCTCTCTCTCTCTCTCTTTCCACTTCTCTCTGTCTGTGTGTGTCTCTCTGTCTTTTTACACACACATACATATATACACTATCAATCTATAACATGAATAATATTATATTTTGTCTTTTGTCAAAAGATTTTCCGGCATCTATTAAAATGATAATAGTATCCAGCCTTTACAGAGAGTCTTAAGGTTTACAGAGTACGTTACATATAGTATCCCATTTGATCCTTACAACAACCCTATGAGATAGGTGCTATTATTTATATATGAGAAAACTGAAGCTCATCAAGCTTAAGTGTCTTACCAAAGATTACATAGCTATTGAGTGTCTGAGATAGGATTGAAACTCAGGCCTGGATTTCTGACTCCAAGTCCAGTGTTCTACCCACCACATTTTCTAACTGTTCATGTCTAATTCTTTTTTCTGATATTTTTGTTCTTTATATGACCAATTATGCTTTATTATTGTTGTTATTGTTTTCCTAATGTTGTACTTGCATTCCTGGTATAAATGAAACTTGGTTAGAGTGAATTATTTTCTGCTTATATTGTTACAGTCTCTTTGCAAAAAAAAAATAATATATCAATGACATTAGTTTAAATAAAGTTTTAATATATTGTTGAGGGGAAAAAAACTAGTCTAGCACACATCAGTTATTGATACTAAAACAAGAGTTAACATAAATAGGTGAAGACCTGTAACATTCCTCATAATTAAGGTGAATACTATTTTGTAAAAGTAGATGTTTCATTCCACATGCTCATTGGCCTGCAAAAGAAGTATAATTCTTGAAAATAAGTAACTTTAAAAATCATGCAAACTTTATTTTCTCCTTATCTCTTATGAGGTATTATATATAGAAAATTTATAAAAAAAAAATAACAAAATTGTTAAATTCACGCTGATCCCTAATTACTGCTCTTTGGATCAATGCATTATATAAGTTATGAATTTATTCAGCTCTGCTCTTTTCCTTGCACAGAAAGCACTGGTGTGAGGGAGCCATGTTGTACAGTGGAAAGAATACTGGGACTAGAGTCAGATGACCTGGCTTCAAATCCTGTCTGATGTTTGTTACTTTGAGAAGTTCATTTAACTTCCCTGGGCCTCAGTTCCTTCATTTACAAAATGAGGCTAGTGGTATCAAACTCAAGTAGAAACTGAAATTATCAAATCATACATAAGGATTCATGCTGGCTGTATGTAAAAATGTAATATTAGATATGTTTCATTGTATTTTCTTTTGTTTTGTTAAATATTTCCCAATTACATGTTGATCTGATTCAGGCTACACTTGGGACTGTGGTCGATGGACTCCGTGTTTGATATCTCCTTTCTAGATGACCTCTAAGGCACATTCCAGTTCTCCATCTATGATCTCCTGGTGTTATTTAAATAGTGCTAGATGTTGGATATTTTGGTTCATATTCCAGTTCTGACATTTACTGGTTGACTTGCCATGGTCAAATCATATAACTCATAAATTAAGTGCTTTTTAAGCACTAAAATACTACATAAATATCAGGTTTAATTAATTTAATTATCAAACTTATCTATCTGCAGCTTGTCCATTCAGATTTTATGATAGAATAAGACTGAAATGAAGCTATTTTATATCTATGGCATTTCTCAAAAAGAAATCCAGGCTGGTCTGCTATGACTTCTTAATCAAGCCACACTGACTCTTGGAGATCACTTCAGAAACCATCCTTTCAATAATGTATTCAAAAATTTTAAGAGATTCAATATAATACTTTTTAAAAAGAATCACAGTTTTTGTAATTGTTGTTCACTCATTTTAGTCATGTCTGACTCTTTGTGACTAGGGTTTTGTTGGCAAAGATACTGGAGTGATTTGCCATTTCCTTCTCAAGCTCATTTTATGAGTGAAGAAACTGAGTTAAACAGGGTTTAGTGACTTGCCCAGGGCTACACGGATAGTAAGTATCTGAGGCCAGATTTGAACTCTGCTCTTCCTGACTCTTCCAGACCAGAGTCATCTGTGTCACCTACCTATTTTAAAATAGCAATAATAGTTATAAACAACAACAATAATTATAATAATACTAGTAATGACGATAGCTATCTATAAGATAGTATGTCATAGTCAATAAATGCCACTACATTAAATTAACACTGACAGTGCTTGCAGTACTTAACAGTATAGTGGGGCAAGGGGAAAATTTAGCACATAGTTAGCAAAAAAATACAGTTGAAATGAAAAGCTATCAGACGGTGGGCTTGGACAGTGTTGTTTCCTATCCTCTTCTCCCCTACGCTGAAATGAGGAGACAGTTCTAGGAATGGAAAGTTGCGTTTGCCCAGCTGTAAATATTCTTAGCTGTGGTTCTGTTGAGCTGTATTTGAATTTAACAGTGATTTTGTTGAGTATACGACCTTTCCAAACTACTGAAAGATTGTCATAGTGGTTAGTTTATGATTTATTTTAAATATTCTGTCAAGTGATATCATGTTTTCTAATCAGACTGAAGATGACATTTGGCACAGTGGATATGTATATGGTGCCTCATAGAGTGACATAGACATATGGATTCAAACTAAGTTAAACATGTATTTAAAGGGTTTTCACCATCTGGAATAGCATTGACACAAAACTCTTAGACCTAATGAATATTTTTTCAATCACAAACATAACTAATGTTTTAACCTCAAAAAAAAACCATATAATCCCACAAAGCTTGAGATTTAAAACCTGCCAATATTTCACACCCCCCATACACATTACACAAGGCTTGGAAAATTAAAATATTATATCAATACTCTGTATATTAAATCTATACACACATGGATTTTATACATATTTTTTCTGTTGCCTTTTCTCTTTATTTTGTTCCAAGTAATCTTGTTACAGAAATTATTGCTATAAAAGGGTCATTGCTTGTTCCCAAAACTTTCCCACAAAGAACAGCTGAACTACAAGTCTATAATATTTCCACCATACTCTGCTGTTGCCCAGTGTGCAGTGCAACATTAAAATGAAATTCATTCAGTTGGGAAGAGTAGATAAGTGCCATTGAATGAGAGTTACTTTGAAATTCTGCAGTGTTACCAGAAATACTATCATGGTATCCCAACAATAGTGAAGAAGGAACAGAGATATAATATCATCAATTAATGGGTTCCATGGGGAAAAAAAATAATATTATGGAAAGGGACAACTAGAGAAATAGTGAAGTCAGCAATGGGAGAAAAAGAACAGTAGTCATAGTGGTAGTAGTAGTCCTAATCACAGTTGTGGGAAAAGCACCAATTGGTCAGGCAACAATCATTTATTAAAAACACCTATTCTTTGCCAAACACTGAGCTAAGTGTTGGGAACACAAATGAACGCAAAAAGAAATAGTCTCCACATTCAAAGAGGTGGCATCTGGGTGGCACAATGGGTAGGGCTTGGAATCAGAAAAAATCATCTTTCTGAGTCAAATCTGGTCACAGACACTAGTTTTGTAACCCTGGGAAAGTCACTGAACTGTTTATCTCACTACCCTCATCATTAAATGGACTGGAGAAGGAATGGCAAAGTACTCCAATACCTTAGCAAAGAAAATCCTAAAATGGGGTCACAAAGAGTGGGACATGACTGAAATGACTAAACAACAACAAAGACCTTTTAAAAAGCTTACATTCTTTTGGGGCAAAACAGCACATAAACTGATGCTAAAAGGGACCCTAGAGTGACGTGAAGGTAAGTGGGGAAAGGCATGGTAGAGAAGTCTGTTGAGAAATGGATACATGGTTGACCTGGGAGACCTTTTTAATTGGAGGGTCTAGGAAGAGCTATCCAATCTGAGATAGGGGCTGCAGTGGAAGAGTGTACTTCCTAGGTCTGAATTTCAGTATCAGGATGGTCTTCCAGGATGAAGTAGTTTCTAGGGCCTGACAGAGAAGTCAGGGTGCAATCTTTTGAGAAGAAAATAAAATTAACAATAATAGTTATAAACATCAAAATAATTATAATAATAATAATGGTAATGATAGTAGCTAACTATAAGATTGTATTGTATAGTCAATAAATGCCACCAAATTAAGTTGCCTTGATATCATTTGATGGAATAATTAAAATAAATCATAAACTAACCACTATAACAAACTTTTGGTACTTTGGAAAGATCATAGATTCAACACAATCACTGTTAAATTTCAGATACAACTCAATAGAACCATAACTAAGAATGTTTACAGCTGGGCAAATGCAACTTTCCATGCCTAGGACTGTTTCCTCATTTCAGTGTAGGGGAGGAAAGGATAGAAAACAACACTGCCCAAGTCCACCATCTGATAGGTTTTCATTTCAACTGTATTTTTCTTGTTAACTATGTGCTAAATATTTCCCTTGCCCTACTACACTGTTTAAGTACTGCAAGTGCTATCAGTGACCCCCATTCAAAACTCTATTCACTCTTTCCTAGTTCTGGCTCTCAAATCCATAATTTGCCCAGAGATAGTTACATTGTGAGTGATTACAGTAAAATACAGGATGTCCTTAAAGTCTTAGCGCAGTTTTAAGACTTAACAACTAAAAATTACACTGAGACTTTTGGGATATTCTGAACTTTTTTATCTTTTTAAAACAACATTTCATTTTGAAATGTGCATTTCAATACCCATTGGAGGACAAGATGTTAATTTAATTCAAGAAGTAATGATGGTTGAACATTGTCATCTAACAGCTCTTCATTCGTGTTCTCAAAAGTGTAGACAATGGACCTACATCTCTTTCTTAATGTATTTGAGAAAGGATCATTTTCATGACCAAAAAGAAGTTTTACAAAGATGGTTAAAAAATCTCTTTGGGGATGACAAAATCTTTCTGTACTCTACAATGGTGCTCTTTTAATTTATTATTTCTGTACAGTATTCTGCTTAACCTACTATTCAAATTTATTGCATCCTACAACATTAAGTAGAAATTATACAAATTTCTGCCAAAACAGACACTTAAATATGGAGTTGAAAGAATAAGAGAGTTACTGGTGATACTAGCATGTGTACAGATCCAAGTAAATTTGTATCATTGACAAAGGAATATTTCCTTTGGTAAAGGAGGATAGCATTATATTCTTAGTATGCTATAAACCTAATTAATGTTAAATATCCTATCAATAAGTTGAAGATGGATTTTGATGACTCTAATTAGTCATATTCAATTTAAATGAACAAACATTTATAGAAACACCTATGAGTTACTGGATATTGTTCTAGGTCAATCAATAAGAATTTATTGATGAGCTTATTGTTGGCCAAGTGCTATCTTTCTAAAAAAATATTAATTTATTAGTTTTCAACTTTTGCTTTTATAAGATTTTGAGTTCTAAATCTCCCTCACCCTCTGGCTACTCCCCCTGCCCAAGACAGAATGCTATGTGATATAGACTATACATATATGATAATATTAAAGATATTTTCACATTAGTCTTATTGTCAAAGAAGAATCAGAACAAAAGGGAAAAATCACGAGAAAGAAAAAAAAACAAAATAACAACAAAAGAAAGAGAAAATAGTATGCTTCAATCTGCATTCAGACTCCATAGTTCTTTCTCTGGAGGTGGATAGCATTTTCCATCATAAGCCTTTTGGATCATGGCATTTATCAGAGGAGCTAATTCTAACAAAGTTGACCACTGCATAATGTTGCTGTTACTATGTACAGTGTTTCGCTTCTGCTCACTTCACTCAGCATCAGTTCATGAAATGTTTCCAGGTTTTTCTGAAGTCTACCTGCTCACCATTTCTTATGGAACCGTAGTATTCCATTACATTCGTATACCAAACTTGTTCAGCCATCTCCCAATTGATGGGCATCCCCTCAATTTCCAATTCTTTGCCATAACAAAAAGTGTTGCTATCAATATTTTTGTACATGTGGGTCCTTTACTCATATTTACAATCTCTTTGAGTAGTAGTATTTTGAGTAGTGATATTGCTGGATCAAAGGGTATGAACAGTTTTATCACCATTGGGCATAGTTCCAAACTATTCTCCAGAATGATTGGATCAGTTGATAACTGCACCAACAATGCATTAATGTTCAAATTTTCCTGTCTCTTCTCCAGCATTTATCATTTTCTTGTTTTGTCATGTTAGCCAAGGTGTGATGTGGTACCTCAGAGATATTTTAATTTGCATTTCTCTCATTGATAGTAATTTAGAGCATTTTTTCATATGACTATAGATAGCTTTAATTTCTTCATCTGAAACCTGCCTGTACATGTCCTTTGACCATTTATCAATTGGGGAATGGCTTGTATTCTTACAGATTTGACTCATTTCTCTATATATTTTTAAAATGAGGCTTTTACCAGAGACACTGGTTGTAAAAATCATTTCCCAGCTTTCTGCTTCCCTTCTTTTGGTTGTATTGGCTTTGTCTGTGCAAAAACTTTCAAAATTTAATGTAATCAAAACTATCCATTTGACATTTTATAAAGTTTTCTATTTCTTCTGGGTCTTAAATTCTTCCTGTCTCCATAGATCTGACAGGTAAACTATTCCTTTGTCTCCTAATTTGCTTTATGTCTAAATCATGTACCCACATTGACCTTATCTTGGTATAAGGTGTAAGACGTTGGTCTATGCCTGTTTCTGCCATACTGTTT
Organism: Phascolarctos cinereus; assembly: GCF_003287225.1. Classification (NCBI taxonomy): domain Eukaryota; kingdom Metazoa; phylum Chordata; class Mammalia; order Diprotodontia; family Phascolarctidae; genus Phascolarctos; species Phascolarctos cinereus. Next base: position 170,237,186 of record NW_027555958.1, on the reverse strand, counting down.
CTTAGTTTTCAGCCATGTTTGTCAAATAGTAGGTTCTTATACCAGAATCTGGAGTCTTTGGCTTTATCAAACAGCGTATAACTATAATAATTGACTACTATTTCTTGTGTACCTAACCTATTCCACTGATCCACCACTCTTTCTTAGCCGGTACTAAGTATTTTTCATGATTGTGGATTTATAATACAGCTTTAGATCTGGCACAGCTAGGCCACCTTCTGGTTCATTTCTTTTCATTAATTCTCTTCATATTCTTGACCTTTTATTCTTCCAAATGTATTTTGTTATTATTTTGTCTAGCTTTACGAAATAATTTTGGTAGTTTGATTGGTATGGCACTCAAGTAAATTAATTTAGGTAGAATTGTCATTTTTATTGTATTAGATCAGCCTACCCATGAGCAATTGGTGTTTTTCCAATTATTTAGATCTGCCTATTTGTGTGAAAAGTGTTTTGTAATCACATTTCTATAGTTCCCGGGTATGTCTTGGCAGGAACACTCTCAAATATTTTATATTGATGAGTTGTGTGGGTTTGTTTTATATCCTGCAACTGCACTGAAATTGTTTATTATTTCAAGTAGTGTTTTGGTTGATTCTCTAGATATACCTTAATATCACCTGCAAAAGGGTGATAGTTTTGTTCCTCATTGCCTATTTTAATTCCTTCAATTTCTTTGTCTTCTCTTATAGCTAAAACTAACATTTCTAGTAGAATATTGAGTAACTATGGTGGTGATGGACATGCTTGTTTCATCCTGATCTTACTGGAAATGCTTCCAGCTTATCCCCTTATATATATAATGCTTGCTGATGGTTTTAGATAGATGCTGCCTATCATTTTAAGGAAAACTCCAGTAATTCCTTTGCTCTGAAGTGTTTTTAATAGTACTGGGTGTTTTATTTTTTCAAAAGCATTTTCTGCATCTATTGAGATAATCATAATTTCTATTAATTTTTATTGATATAGTCAATTATGCTGATAGTTTTCCTAATATTGAACAAGCCTTGTACTCCTGGTAAAAATCCTACCTGGTCATCATACATTATCCTCATGATAAATTGCTATAGCCTGTTTGCTAATATTTTATTTAAAATTTTTATATCTATATTCATTAGGAAAATTGGTCTATAATTTTCTTTCTCTGTTTTGGCTTTTCCCAGTTTAGGTATAAGCACCATATTTGTAGCAGCAAAATAATTTAGTAGGATTCTTTCTTCACCTATTTTCCAAATAGTCTATATAGTATTAGAATTGATTGTTCTTTAAATATTTGATAGAGTTCACTTATAAATCTATCTGGCCCTGGAGATTTTTTCCTAGGAAGTTCATTGAAAGGCTTGCTCAATTTCTTTTTCTGAAATGGGATTATTTCAGTGTTTTATATCCTCTTCCATTAATCTGGGCAATTTATATTTTTGAAAATATTCATCCATTTCAATAAGATTTCTAATTTATTGGCATAAAATTGGGCAAAGTAGCTACAAATTATTGTTTTTATTTCCTCTTCATCAGTGGTGAATTGACTTTTTTCATTTTTGATACTGGTAATTTGGTTTTCTTCTTTTGTTTTTAATCAAATTAAACAAAGGTTCATCTGTTTTACTGATTTTTCATAAAACAAGCTCAGTTTTATTTATTAGTTCAATAGTTTTCTTAATTTTAATTTTATTAATCTCTCCTTTGATTTTCAGAATTTCTAATTTGGCGTTTACTTGGGAATTTTTAATTTGTTCTTTTTCTAGCTCTTTTAGTTGCATTCATTGATCTTTTCTTTCTTTATTTTAAGAGTTTTGGTATGTTGTCTCAATATTGTCACTCTCTTGGATAAAGTTATTGATTGTTTCTATGATTTGTTGTTTGACCATTCATTCTTTATGATTAGATTATTTAGTTGCCAATTAATTTTTAGTCTATCTTTCCATGGCCCTTTATTACATGTAATTTTTGTTGCATCACGGTCTGGAAAAGATGCATCTAATAGTTCTGCCTTTCTACATTGGATTGTGAAGCTTTTATGGCCTAATACATGGTCAATTGTGTGTAGGTGCCATGTATCATTGAGAAAAAGGTATATTCCCTTCTATCCTCATTCGGTTTTCTGAAGAGGTCTACCATATCTAACTTTTCCAAAATTCTATTCACCTCTCTAACTTCTTTCTTGTTTATTTTGTGTTTAGATTTATCTAGTTCTGAGAGGGAGAGTTTGAGGTCCCCTACTGGTATAGTTTTGCTGTCTATTTGTTCCTGTAGCTCACCTAACTTCTCCTCTAAGAATCTAGATGCTGTACCACTTGGTGCATGTATGTTTAGTATTGATATTACCTCATTATCTATGGTACCTTCTAGCAAGATGTGGTTTCCTTCTTCATCACTTTTAGTTAGATGTATTTTTGCTTTTACTTTGAGATCAGGATTGCTACACCTGCTTTTTTTTTTTAACTTCAGCTGAAACATAACATATTCTGCTCCAGCTTCTTACCTTTACTTTGTGTATATTTCTCTGCTTCAAATGTATTTCTTGTAAACAACATATTGTAAGATTATGGCTTTTAATCCACTCTGCTATTCACTTCCATTTTATGGGACTGTTCATGCCATTCACATTCATAGTTATGATCATTAACTGTGTCTTTCTCTCCATGCTATCCCCCCCCAAGTTGATACTTTTCTCTCTCCTGCTATCCTTTGTCTCTTCACCAGTTTTTTTGTTATTGACCACCACTGCCTCTTTTAATCTCCCCTCCTTCTATCAGCCCCATTTTTTTAATTTTATGCAACTGGGGTTAAGTGACTTGCCCAGGGTCACACAGCTAGTAAATGTGAAGTATTTGGTCTGAGGTCAGATTTGAACTCAGGTCCTCCTGACTTCAGGGCCAGTGCTGTATCCACTGTGCCACCTAACTGTCTCTCCACTTCCCTTTTCTTTCCTCTTTCCTTTACTACTTCTTCCCTCTTTTCTTCCTTGTCTTTCATCTAAGCTTTCGTTTTTCTTTCCTCTGTAACCTCTTACTTTGCAATAGGATGTGATAGGTTTCCATAACCAACTGAATGTGCATGTTATTCCTTCTTTGAGACAAATACAACAGCAAGGTTCAAACAATGCTCACTCCTCTCCCTTCTTTCCCTCCACTGTAAAAGGTCTTTGCACCTCTCCCTGTGACATAATTTACCCTATTCTGCCTCCTCCTTTCCTATTTTCTCAGTACAATTCTTTTCTTTACCCTTAATTAATTATTTTTATCATCACATCAAATTCAACTTCTTCTCACACCTTCTGTCTGTGTATACCCCTCCTAAATGCCATGACAAAGATACAGTTGTCAAGAGTTATAAGTATCATCTTCCCTTGTAGGGATATAAACAGCTTAACCTTATTGAATGATGTGTGTGTATATATATATATATATATATATATATATATATATAATATATGTGTGTGTGTGTGTGTGTGTGTGTGTATAAATATATATATATATATATATAATATATATATACATATATACATATATATTATGTGTGTGTGTGTGTGTGTGTGTGTGTGTATAAATATATATATATATATATGTGTGTGTGTGTGTGTGTGTGTGTGTGTGTGTGTATAAATACATTTTCTGTCCTGTTTACCTTTTTATGCTTCTTATATTTGAAGATCAGATTTTCTGTTCAACTCTTCTTTTTTAATTACGTTGAATGTGCATTTTTACCCTGAAAGATTATACTCAGTTTTTCAGGATAGATAATTCTTAGTTGTAATCCAAGCTCCTTCACCTTCCTGAATATCATATTCTAAGCCTTGAGATCTTTTAATGTCGAAGCTGCTACGTTCTGAATAATTCTAACTGTGATTTCACTATATTTAAATTGTTTCTTTTGGCTGCTTGCAGTATTTTCTCCTTAATCTGATAATTCTGGAATTTGGCCATGATATTCCTTAGAGTTTTCATTTTGGGGTCTCTTTTAGGAGGTAATTGGTGGATTCTTTCAATGACTCTTTTACTCTCTTGTTCTAGGATGTCAGGGCAATTTTCCTTAATAATTTCTTGAAGGGTGCTGTCCAGGCTCTTTTTTTTTTTATCATGGCTTTCAGATAGACCAATAATTCTTAAATTCTCTCTCTTAGGTCTATTTTCCAGGTCAGTTGTTTTTCCAATGAGATATTTTACATTTTCTTCTATTTTTTTTTCATCTTTTGATTTAGTTTTAATGATTTTTGATGTCTCATAGAGACATTAGCTTTCAGACAACTGCTGTTCTAAGGACTGTGAATGCAAATACAAATAAAAAGGAAAATAGACTCTGCCAGCATGAAACTTACATGCCAATGGAGGAAAGCAGCATATAAAAGGAAGCTAAAAACCTGAAAGACAGAGAGAGATACAGAAAGTCCAAAGTGAAGCATGGAGAAGGTCCTGGGAAGGAGGAGGAAAAAAAAGTATTTCTAAGACTCAATCCTTGTCCTTATGAAATTAAAGCATGGAAAAGATGTCAGCCCAAATAATTATATATAAAAAAGTAAAATTGTAAGCAAAATAGCAAAAGGTAAAACAAAGTGCTATGTGAGGTCCAAGAAATAACATAATGACCAAAAGGAGAGGGGGCCATGAGTAATTGAGAGAAATAATCTCATGGATTAGGATGCATTTCACCTCAAGTCAAAAAACATTTGTTTAGCACTTTCTATGTTCCATTTTATGTGCCAAGTTCTGAACATTCAAGGAAAAGCAAACACAGTCCCCACTAATAAGGACCCTACATTCTAATGCATTTGAGTTGGTTTTTAAACAATACATAATTCAACTGGAAAAAGGAGGAAGTTATTCCAAACAAAATTAACAGCATGAGGGAAGGCCTGGATGAAAAAAAGCATAGGATGGATCTGCAGGGGACAAAGAACATTTCAGTATGCCCAGAACATACAGTGGGTAGACAAACATATTATTTAAAAAAAAAAAAACTATACATAGGTGAATGATTGTATTACTGACAGGAATAGTGGAGTTATAAAAATATTTGGAGGTAGTGTAACCTCAGTTTGGACATATTAAGTTTGAATTGCAGGTAGGCAATTCCAGTTGAAAATCTGGAATTTGGAAGAGATATTTAATGGGTGGAGTGCAGTAAAGGTGAAAGGCACATTTTACCTAGTTTAGGTAAAGGAAAGTATGAAAAAAGAAGAAAATAAGATTTGACAAATACCAATTTAGTTAATATACCTTATCCTTTTCTGATCTCATAGCATTTTTTTACTATCGTGTACCTAATCTGTGTTAGGTATAAGTTTTCATATGACCTCACTCAACTGCAAGATCATGAGGGTAGGGTCTTAATCATACTTTTTTATTTATTCAGTTCAATTTAATTTAAAACATAAACACTTACTTATTAAAATTTTATTCTTATGTCATCATGGAGTTTACTGTCTGGTAGTAAGTAAGATATGATACATAGAAAAGAACCATAATACAAAGCAATATATAATAAGTGACTGAGTGGTACAAGAAGTTCTGTGTACCCCTTCACAGTCCACCCTCCCCAACCTGCAATATCTACCATAAGACCTTCCATAATGTATGTACTTAATAAATTTTTGGTGAAAGAATGGATAGATGTACATCAGTAATTTCTCAGGAAATATTATGAAGATAATTTGCATTCTTATTTATCCTTACTAGGAATTTCCCTAGGCACTTTCAGAAAGGGGTAAAGACTATTCTATCCTTTGCAGATGCTTCTTCACAGGTTTCTGTCCATCACTTCACCAATGAAAAGGTAGCTGCTTTGCTGCCATCAATTTTTTACTGTAAAAACCTGATTGGAGGAGAGAATTGGGTGGAGAGGAGACTTGATTTAGATGGCTCATCAGCTTGTCCTTGAGAAATCTAAGTTCATGTCTTCATTTAAAAAGAAAAAATGAAGGTGATTCAGACTCACTGAATCTAATGAGTAAGATTTGCTGATGATCTATTTCCTGAAGCTAGGTCAGTCCAAAAGAGAGATTGCTTCAGAATAAATTCTTCTGGTTATAGGCAGGAAGATTACTTCATTCTTTCAAAGCATGCAAGGCTCTACATCTTGCAATATTCTAACTTGAACTTGTCCCCATTTGTCATAGAGTTTTCTTGGGAATAGTTCTGGTCCTCTGCCATAAGCTTTTTAACTTTGAGAATCTAGGAAATTTAAATGTCCCAACAGCATCTTGACATTTCTACTTAATGAGATGAGGGATTAGTAGTAATAGTAGTATTAGTTATTAATTGTTTTAAATTCAATGGCCAGAATGTTTAAATATCAGAGAATGCCCTTATTAGAGATACCATGGTAGCTGGCTAATTAAACTGAAAGATTAAAGTTCACATTTTAGTAGGTAAAAAATTACTTACCTGCCTAAAAATTGTAGGAGCAACAAACTATAACTGCAATTGGTTCTTGATTTTCCAAACTAATCAGATTATGGCTGAAAACAACCAACTGTAGCCATAATTCATAAACAGATCACTTTCACACCTAAATGTGAAGAATCAGAGACAGCCTGACTGGGTATTGGCTATCTCTTTCTGCTGTCTTTCTCTCGTTTGGCTATAATGAAAATTGAACATTTTTCATGTATATATATTTTTTACTCACAAATGTGACATGTGAGGCTATATGCATGTTTTCTGAAAGTAATTGCAGAATAGCAGTCTAAGAACAACATTTATCAAATATACATTTTGTACAAGGCTCTGTGCTAAGCACTGGGGATACAAGTATAACGAATAAAATAATACCTACTCCACAATGAGCCTATACTCTAATGCAGGAGACAAGTACATATCAAAATATAGACAACATAAATATAAAGTTAACAAATACATGCATGCATACTCATATATGTGCAAATGTCTTGTGTGCATCTTTCTTAGTAAATATTGCTGTCTACCTACCATCTATCTGGCTCTGTCTTTATAAAGAGAAAGAGAGAAGTTTAATAAAAGTTGTTTGTGACATTTCACTTACAGTTGTCAGATGAGGAAAAGCTTTATGTGCAAGACGGTGCTTTAGTTGCATCTAAAAGGAAGAGAGGGATGCTAGAACACAATATCTAGTCTCGCTGCCTGAAGACCACTGTGCATGTAGGCAATATGAAAGAAAATAGTTTCCAAAAATACTCAAAGATGCTTCTATGAAGGAAAATCCCATTTCTTTTCACCAGTAACCCATGCTGGTGTTTACTTGCCTGTCAAATTTAAAAGAAACAAACAAAACAAAACCTCTTTCAATACAATTTCATTTCAATTCAACAAGCATTTATTAATGGCCTAAGATCCTGTTGATTGAGGGACTGGAGGACACAGCAAAAAAAAATTCTTACCAACATTCCCATTTAAAGCAGGGTCCCAAGAGAGTCAACTCTTCATTTCCCTCCAGCTGCACTCCTTGAACTAGACTCAATTATGATCATGTCCCCAAGAAACCTCTTTACTGGGAAACATCCTGTGACACTGCATATGCTTTGGTATTGATACTTCATCAGTACCCTAAGTACTCAGCCAGCTACCTTCCTCCTCACATTCCCCTGACTTTTGGCTTCATTTTGCGTATTACCTTCTTTCCCCTTACATTAAAATGCAACTTCCTTGAAGGAAGAGACTTTCTTTTTCCAATTTGTTTCTTCAGTGTTAAGCACAGTTCCTGACACATAATAGACACTTAATAACATTTAATGATTGACTGACTACTCTGTTAGGCATTTTGTTAGAGATAGATACAATGAAGCAATCTCTCCATTCAAGGAAAGTACAGTCTACTACCAATGCAAGTAAACACAAAACACACACAAAGTATTTTTCTGAGGAGATAGCTTGGGATCAAATAAGTTATGCACAAAGTACTTTCCAGACTTCAAAGTCATATGATAACCAGATAGTAACTCATCTTGCAAACAGATTTTAAAATTTTCAGTGTGAAAAATTGCATCTCAGAAATTGGCAATCACTACAAATTAGACATTGCTTTATTGTTTTGTCTATTCACCAGAGTTAAGAATGTGTTAATAATGCAGATTAAATATAAAAGAGTGTTTTGAATTTGAAACATTTTTTGAAAGTCTAGTTGTTAAAAATTTACCAGCATAGTCCTGTATTGGTTTATTAAGATTGCTTGAGCTTAGCAAGAATACAAGAGAAGACTCAGGGCCTGAAGTCATCATTAGACTGAAGACCAATTAACTGTAGATTAACAACTGGCATTTATGTAGTGATTTACCTCACTCATATCATTTGAACCTCATGACACCTGTAATGATAGCAAGGAGAATGAACAGAAGCAAAGAAAAGGAGGAGGAGGAGGAAAAGGAGGGAAAAGAGGAGAAGGGAGAGGAAGAGGAGGAAGAGAAGAAAAAGTGGAGGAAGAGGAGGATGATGAGGAAAGCAAGAAAAAGAACAAGAGGAAGTAAATAAGAAGAATTTGTTTATAATAGAACAAGAATTTGAACGGTGATAAGAAAAGGGTAGGATTGTGACAGTTTCTGAGGAATATGGTTGACATAGAAGGGTACAATAAATTAGGAATTAATTAATTTTCTTACTAATTCTCATTCTCTTATTCAGGAAATATTTTCTGATTATCAAGTAAGTCCAATACCATTCTAGGAATTTTGAGGGATACAAAAAAGATGCACTCTGTCCACAATAAGGTGACAATTTTTTGTTTTGGTTTGAGTTTGTGTGTATGTGAGTGTCTGTGTATATGTGTGTGAAGATGACATGTTCAAATATAAGTACAATATGAGGCACTATATGTTACATAATTAATATACCAATTATATAATCAATTAGATATATTTATAGTATGAAGCAGTCTATAAATGTCAAATAGTTGGTATACCATTTTGGTCATTTCTTTTGTCCATTTGTAGCAAACACTCTATGTTGCTTTCCTATCCATGTAATGTTAAATGATCTAAAGACTGGTTTCCTATGTTTGAGTAGGGTTTCTATGGAAAATGTCCCAGCACTGATAAAATTTTTGGTTTGCTAACATATGGAAGTATCAAAGAAAAAGTGGCATGGTCAATGAATGCTAGAAGAGGTCAAAGTTATTCACTTCTAGGTTTTGACCCACTTCCTTTTGATATGGATCTCTGACTTAGTTGTAGTGAAATTAGCAAATGCTTACACAGAACTATGGAACTGCCTGATCAGTCTGATTTATTTTGTTTCCTACATTGAAATCACAAGTCACATGACTGAAGAGAAGGAATCAGTGAGCTATTCTTGGGTAATGGAGACCAAACCTCTTCTTACAGACAGTTGTTTAGGTAAAAATGAAAATGGAGTAGCTTTCAAGAAAATAAAGTTAGCTTAAGTAAAACTGTGGCAACATCCAATATATTAAAAAAAACCCTGTGTATTATTTTTGTGTTGTTCTAATGATTTTTTACTATGAAAGATTCCCTTAAGAAATAAGTATATAGGGGCAGTAGATAGTGTGCTGGTCCTGCAGTCAAGAGGACCTGAGTTCAAATCCAGTCTCAGACACTTACTAGCTATGTGACCCTGGGCAAGTCACTTACCCCAATTTCCTAAAAAAAAAGAAAGAAAGCATGTTTATATGATGAGCTACATATTGTATAGTTAAATACATAAATATTATGTAGTTAACAAACTCTGCCCATTTTTCCATAAATAGAAAGTACATGTTGAATTTTGTACAAAATTCATGTATTCTTAAAGTGCTTCATCATTCTTTAATGTAGAGACACGTGTCTAGGTACATCTTTTTTTTTCATGCATAGATGTTAGCAAATATTCTAAGTAAATAGTCAATTCTGGCAACATTACTAGGTTATATGTTCCATCTAGAGGAGGAAAATAGTTCGAAAGTAGAAACTTGTATGCAGTTTGAAGTTAGAATAAATCCCCCATTGAAAAGTAAGTTCCTTGAGGGCAAGAGCTGTTTTTGCCTTTTTTTTATTATTATTATTCCTAATATTTAGTACAGTATTTGTCATAAAGTAAGCTCAAAATGAATGCTTGTTGAATGACTGATTAATTATTCAGCCCAATTCCAGGAATCTGGAAGAAGATAAGAACTGAAAATAAATTATCCAGATTCATGGTACTAAATAGTCGAATGTTTATTTTTTTTAAATAATTTTACATCAAGTAGCTCCCCACTTACTTTCAACTTAGAATCATAAAATAAAAAAGTTATAACTGCAGTGACCTGAGGGGCTAGGAGACAATTCTCCTCTATTGAAAAATCTTTGCTTGATGTTGCTGCTTTCCCATGTTGCCATTCCATTGCTTTCATCGCTTTTACAGACACACTTCTGAAAAAGTACCTTAACCCCAGTTTGTCCACAAACATGCTACCATTTGCTCCCCATTTCCTTGCAATTTGTATTCCATTTCACTATTCTACTCAAACTGTACTTCCAGAAGCTACATCTAACTCTTTTATAATCAAACCCAATGGTTTTTAGAGCCATTTGCATCTCTCCTTTTTTTTCCTAGGAAGTGATCCTCCCTCCAAATACTATCCAAATCTTATTCATCTTTTAAAGCCTAGCTAATGTTTCATTTCTTTCAGTAATTCATTCCAAAACACAACAGTAAATAGGGACCTCAATGTTGTCTGAAATCCTATAACATTTATCATTTATGCCAATAATTTAATGTATAATCATATTATATATTATATGACAATTTTATTTACATTTTGATTTGTTAGGTGCTCTTTTTTCCCTTCCTAATGAGATTGTAAGTTCCTTGAAAGTAGAGTCTGAGGCTTACTTTCTTTAAACTCCTCATCAATATTTGTTGAAAGAAAGAATAAATTTCTGAAATCATGTAGACAAAATTTCTTGTTTACTGGTTGCTGCAGAAATGCGTGCAGAAATTTGTGGGAGTCAGTTTCATTTTGCTTGACTGTCCTTACAGGATATTTTGCACAATACATGACTATATATTTTTTAAATCCTGCATCTTTTTTTATTTTGAAAATCAGTAATGGCAGTTGAATTCCTAGCCATCCAATAATTTTGGAAAGAAGGACATATTTATATTTTAAAGTTTCCACCTAAGGAATTTATTAACCAGTCTTTGTTAAAAGGTGAGAATTATTGTCCTTTTCTGATTTCCCACTTTTGCTGATTGAAGAAAATATTTCTTCAATATATCTTTTACCTTATGGAATTAAGGTAACAACAACACTTGGACTGATATTGTTTAATTGAATCTGTTATTGCAAACGTGATTGATTCAAGCAATTCCAAATTCAGATTTTTCCAATTTAGAAACCTATTTTGTATAACGGTTGATGGTTCAGGTACTTTCCTGCCTTATATATAAATGTGAACCTTTTGGAAATGGATTTTACACATATCAAAAAATTTGGAAATTATGTGAACATAAGTGGAATTCTGTACATATCTACTCTTTAGATAGTAAAATAAATATGGAAAGAAAATGATGAAGTTAAAAGAGATACACATACATAGATGCATGTATTGCATACCTAGATGTATCATATGTACATAGACATATGTAATTACATATTTAGTATTTGTAAGCCACTTACATATTTAATATGTATATATAACAAAATATAGATCTGAAATATTATGTTTTTATTTTGCAGAAGTTCACTTATTTATTTAATGTTTATTGAAAATAGAGTCTAGCAGTCTTATAGAATGCTAATTCTTTTCTCTTTAGTACTGGATATGTGCATAGCTTCATGTTCTTCAGCATCTATCATAGAAAACACATCATTTTAATAGACTATAGTCATCTTTCTGTTCAGAATATCATTAATATGATGAAAATAAAACAGGAGGCTGAGAACAGAATTGGATGGAAAGCTTATAATTTTCCAGTTTATCCTAATACTTAGTATAGTGCCTGGTACATAGTAGGTGGTTGAAAAAATGTTTATTTATTGATTGGTTATCTCATTTTTTAATGTCTAAACTTGAAGGTAAGAAATATTGATATTCAGCTTTCGGTACAGTATGATTTCTAATGAAGAGAAAGTATCTCATCATTTTATAACATCATTTTGTGCACAAGTAGCAAGACAACCATTATTTGTTTATGAATAATATAGCATTAAATATATAGTATTTCTGGCTTGGTTGTGGTTTTAAGCAAGTTTGGGGGTGGGATGACGATGGAGAGTAAACTGGAATCTTCCCTACTCTTTTTTGTACACTTGCTCACTGTTTATCATCGAATGTATATCCACAAACATATTAGAAAGCCTAAAAGATAAGGACAGTCTTAGGAACAGGCCTAAGGAATTGCATTTATTTCAAAAGACATAAGTATGTGGAAATCACTTAGACAATTTTCCTTGGTCACATTTGAAGATTTGACGTTGCGCATTCCATTTATTTGCTTCTGGCCTAATAATCCTCTGCATGCTGGGGAAAAATCTTTGTTCTCTGATAGAAGTAATAAAGCTGTCTGCACGATTCCCTCTTGTGAGACACGGAGTGTTCCCATTTTATTTAATCTATTGGTGTGCGGTCTTTTCAAAGTAAACACTTCACACACACTGAACAGAGAAAGACATGCAAGGGGCTGCACCAAGTAAGTGTAAAAATTAAAAAGTACCCTGTGAAGAAATAATGATGTCTCTCTAAAAATTAAATAAATAAGAAACCTAGGTCAAGCGGGCCTTGACTCACTGCTCTTATTGCTACAGGAGTGTGGAAGTGCTTCTGTGTCTCCCTACCCCTCTGCTCCATTCAGCGCTTCCCCGTGAATAGAAGGCATGGAGAAAATGAAGAGATCTAAATACCAGCAGGAGACTGGCTGCATTCTTCCAGGCATGTCCTGAGCCTAGTCACCCAGAACAACTTGTGATCCCCGGACAAAGCCAGCCCCAGCAGGTGGCCATATCAAGAAATTTTCCTCCTGGAATTAGATATTATCCCAGGAATCACTACTGAGTCAAACATAATGCCCCATCCTGCTGGGTCAAGTAGGATTTCATTTCAATTTCTTTACACAATGATGCGTTTCATCTTGTCTGCGCACAATGCCAGTGCTCAGGCATGAAATAAATTGAAGTGCTTGAAAGGCAGAATTATCCCTTGAACCTGCAGCATTCCCAACCCCAAAACATACATTGTCAAGGGAGTTCTAGATAAGCGGGATCTTCAGCGAATGTTTGTGCTGCTTGGCTTCCTTTAATCATACTCCCTTTTGTAAAAGGGATTTTCGAGGGGAAAGATAAATCATTGCTGAGGAAAAAGGTCATTTTCAAAAGGCTCTAAGAGCTTCATTTTGTGTGGCTTTTCAAGGTGAAACAGGTAATTCAGGGTAGTGAAAGTCTTTTGTGCTCAACTTAATTCACACTCCATACTACCAGAGAAGAAAGTAATGAAATAAGCTTGAATAAAGTTCTTTATAAAAATGTTCCCATATAGAGAGCTGCTTCTTGTTTGCTAGGATGCTGGGCTGACTCCCTGCAAATAAAAGTTCAGGTTGATGTGATGACTTTCACCTACCTCTGTTTTGGGAAATGGACCATTGCCTGTCTGTTTGATAGAAAGAGAAATTCCATTAACTGCATATTTTACTAGCCTCCCAGCCAACAGAGACAAATGACTTAGGACCATCAGAGTAGCTCCTGTGTGATCATATGGTCAGTGAACAAACATCTTTGGTGACTCTGGATTTAAAACTATACAGTCACCACCCCTAGCCTCTTTGTGGAGGAATACTAGGCAAGTTTTCACGTTTTACCAGATGAAAGGTCTGATCTCCACTAAAATCTTCTACAGTCCCCCATTATAACTTATATTGAAAGAATGATCACTCCCCTGGTCATCTTCCTGGGAGAAAGCAATGCAGAGAGAGATGATTTGAGTTTTAAACTCAACAAAATGATGTGGAATTCTTTAAAAAAAGAGTTTTTTAAAATAGCTATCTGCCCCCCCCAAAAAAAAGGAAAAATGAAATATATACATAAAAGCTTAACATTTCTTCAGTTAAATTCAACTATTTGGGGAAGTGAGCAAATCATGTACATATTTTAAACTTCTGTTTCACTGTGGTAGTGTCAAATTAGATAGTGAAAAATGAAGTGTTTTACAAATCTTACAGTGTTATATACCCTATTGAAGTAGAGATATTGTGGAAGGAATGCTGGATGTGAGGCAGAAGGTTTAAATCCTTGCCCTAATATTTCCTAACAGTGTCACCTAGGGTAAATCTCACCTCTTAGACCAAAGTCTAAGTTTCTTCATCTGTAAAAGAAGAGCTCCTTACAGATCTAGATCTATGATTGCATTAGTTCTAGACTTCTGGTCAGAATTTTTTTTCATTTTTTTTCCTGAACACATTTTTACATATTAGTAATTGTGCTTAGAAGGGATAGAATCACAGCTTCTGATTTCTGTCATATTATGTTGATCAGAATATACTAATCACATGACTATTCCTTAGTGCTCCCAATGCTCATGTGAACTTTGAGATTCTGATAGTATGTGGCTAGAGTGGTTTTTATTTTTATATATTTTTTATATTTTATTTGTTTGTTCTTATTTTTCCCTGGCAGAAGGGCTTGTAGGATGGGTGGCTTTAACACCCCTTTGCTGATCACCTAGATTTCTGTAACTTAACTACTTTGGGTAGATAAGACATCCAGCTGTGGATGATGAGAATTCATCCACTGGTTACAGGCAATTAAATCACAAAGAAGTGTGTTAAGGAATTATAAAGGAGCTAATATTCCCCTGTTATATAACCCTCATCTCGGACCTGGGAAGGACTATTTAGAGAAGGCCACAAAAAGGCAAACTTCGTCTTAGGAACCATGTTCAAAGAGCTATGAAATTGATGGGACTCTTTGTAAGGAGGTGGAGGGGGGAGAAACTTAATTCCGTTTGTTAGTTTGTTTTGAGGGGTTCCTTTCATAGTTTAAGTTTTTTGCCTTTGGATGGAGGAACTTATCACATTGTGATATCATAGTTTTATGGACCCTTGGAATTTTGGAGTATTTCTGGATGTTTCTATTTCTTTAATCATTCAAGAGAAACAGCTGTTAGAAGTTTCTTTAAATAGGTAAACATCAAAGCTAAATATAATTTTTCTTTAAGAGAAAAATGTGATGCTGCAATTATATTCTGATATTTTTTTCCCTCTACATTCATGGAAACTGATAAATTGATATGAATTATTGTATTTGCATAGTAGGTTTATTTCATATTGAATCCTAAATTTATTTAAAAAGAGACAAATTGGAAACAAAACAATGCTTTCACTTTAAAAATATATTCTATATACACTTCTTTGAATATCAAGCTCCCTTACATACAATGGACACTAGATTTGATTCAGTTTTCAAAATATGATTTACATCTGACTTTATTTCAGGTATGAACTAAAGAAAATTTTACATACTTACAACTATCCTTCTGGTTTGGAATATCATACTGAGTCAGGGTTCTGTTAACATGTTTTGCAGTTGCTGATGAGGCATTGTTGGAAGCAATTTATCAAAGAACTCATAACTTTTAATTTTTTCACCTTTCACACCAAAAGCACAAAATCATTCCTCATGAAGGTTCAGCCACAGGCTAAATTTAAAAGGGCTTTTTTCCCCCCAGTCTCTTCTCAAAGAGAAAAAAAAATGATTTTCCTCTTTAAAATCACTTCACTTTCTCCTTCATCTAAAGAAAGAAAGTTTCTACACCAAATAAAAATTGTTTTGGATGCTGTGCACACTGGAATTATGGGACTATAAAGGAAGTTTAATTGAAAGTCTAGTACCTAAAATATACTGTGTTGAAACTAGAAAAACTAGTAGGTGACCAAAGCTTTCTTTCAATTGATACTGTCTTTTATTCTATTCTACTATAGCTATTCTAATCTAGTCCACAAACATATTTACCAATCTTCTATATGCAAGGCAGTATACCAGGAAATGGGCATGTAAAAATAAAACCAAATATCCTCTTCCCTCAAGGTACTTACATTCTCCTGTGCAGGAAGGTAAAATACAACATACCAATATGCACACAAGAAAAAAAAATGTACAAAATAAAACAGAGGAACATTTTAAATCCATCTGAATTGCCAAGCTTTCAAAAAAAAAAAACAGGAAGCACAGACCTCTTCTTTAGCCCCATTTGTATCTACCTTATAATTTTGGCCAAATTACTGAACTAACTCTAAAGATAAATTAATCAACAAACTAAAATTATTTATTGAAGTGTCTATTTCAATATGATGTAATGGAAAGTGTATCATACTGAGAATCAGGAGATTTGGGTTCAAATACCTCCACAGGTACTAACTCTCTGAGTCATTTCAACTTTGTGAAATTCACTTCTCTAATCTGTAAAGTAGGGCTAGCAATAGGTATAATAACATAGATTGGTTGTAAAAATTAAATGAGAATAGAAATACATATATGTACACATACGCATATATGTATATATGTATATACAGAGAGAGAGAGAGAGAGAGAGAGAGAGAGACAGTGTGTGTGTGTGTGTGTGTGTGTGTGTGTGTGTGTGTGTATGTGTCTAATACAGCAGGTAGTTAGGTATCTACCTATGATACTTCAGTATTTGGAGTCAGGAAGAACCAAGTTCAAATTCTGCCTCGTTTACTAACTTTGTAACCCTGAGAAAGTCACTTAATTTTTCACAATTTCCTTTTCTGTAAAATGATGATTATACCAATAACTACCTCAATGGCTTATTATAATGATCGAATGAGATATTTGCAAGCACTTTGCAAAATGTAAAATTCCACATAAATGTTGGCTATTATTATTTTTCTGCAAACCATAATGCATTGTTTAAATGCCAGCTCTCATTATTATCACTATGTACAATGCAGTAGCAATACTGATCAATTTCCAGAATTCAGGTTCCCAGTATACTTAACTGATTTCCAGAACAATTCTGATACTTTATTTTTGATTTTCCAATAAAAATTTCTGTGCTTTCTCAAACCAAACTTTTGGGGTTTTCTTCTGCACATTATCCACCTCCTCCTTCCCTTAACTCCATACTCTGCCAGCTTGCTTGCTAGATCCAATGCCAGTGAAGATTAGTCACAAACAACACATATGTGTACCCACTAAATATTCCCTTTTTAAATCCTTTCAGTGTAAGGAAAATACATTATAGGCACAGGAAAACACACAAAACATTCCTAGCATATGTGTTGAATGGTTCAAATTATAAGTAAATGCAGAGAGAAGATAAAATGGATTTCTAAAAAAACAAATCTGAACTTCACTCTTTCCCCCTGTGAAAACTTCAGAAAAATATTTAGTACATATAGCATTAAGAAATAAAGGTTATCCTATAAATTTTAATTTATAACATGTAGTATTTTATATAATATAATATATATTTATATATTATTAACATTGAGTAGATATACTATGGAGAAATCAATATTTGGGACTGTCAAATACATGAGTGAGAACTGAGAGCAAAATTCCATAAGAATTAGATAAATTATATTTCCATTTGGTGCAAATTAGGATACCATAAATGCAGGATCCTACTTAAATAAGTCATTAAAGACCTTTTCTGTTAAGGTTTCTCTGAAACAAAACTGCAAGAGATTTTGGTTTCAAATCAGTTATGGGATTCAGACCTACAGATAGTTAAGAGTAAGTGGCTGCCTGGCTGGGGAAGTTTGAATGTATTGAAGCTGCTCTGTCCAAAAATATCTATTACACCAAATTATTATGGGGCCTACATTTCTAACACTAGAGATTCAGTTTTTTAGCATAAGGTATTTTTTTTAATGTTAAAATGTGACTACAGATTAGAAGGGGAATATATTTTCATTATCATTCATTAATCATTTCCATAAGGCAGGTAGGTAGCACATTGGCCAGAGCACTGGTCTTAGAATTAGGAAGATTCATCTTTGTCAGTTCAAATTCAGCCTCAGATACTTACTAGCTGTATAAGCCTGTGCAAGTCACTTAACCCTGTTTGCCTCAGTTTCCTTATCTGTAAAATTAGCTGGGGAAGGAAATGGCAAACCACTCCAGTGTCTTTTCCAAGAAAATCCCAAATGGGGTCACAAAGAGTCAGACATGACTGAATAACAATATGATTTAGTTTGTCCCCTCATGTTCTCATAACAAAACAAACAAAAAAAAACCAAACCAAACAACAAAAAAGAAGGAAACAAACAAAAAACAAGTAAATAGAGTAGAAAGGGAGAAGACCTAAACAATCATGAGGAAACGAAATGCATTCAGAGAAGAAAGTTGCCACAATTTAAGAGAGAATAAGACTGGAAAGGGGGCAGAAAAATGAAACTGTGAGTTACTAACTCCTTCATTTTTCCTCCCTGAAGCGAGCATTTGCAGACTATTCCTCTAAGTGGAATATTATTTAAAGTACACAGTGTGATTGAACCTGCTCCAAAATACTCTTTCCCCAAACAAACTAATATGAAAACAAAAACAAAAAAACCAAAAACTTGCTCCGTTACCTGCCCTCAAGTTACCAATATAATAAGTAAAAGCCATAGTGGATAGACCTACAGTCTGGAAGACATGAGTTCAAATCCAGCCTCAGACATATAACATCTGTGTGACTCTGGGCAAGCCACTTAATCTCTTTCAGATTCAGTTTTCCCATCTGTAAAATGAGAATAATAATAGCACCTACTTCACAGGGTTGCTGTGAAGATAAAAATGAGTTAATATTTGTAAAGGAATTTATGAACCTTAAAGTAACTATAGCTATCATTCTTTATGTTGGGTAACAAAGCTGGAGGCAAAATATCCAGAGAATTACTATTAAAATGGGTATACATTATCTCTAAGGAAAGAAACAAGTATTGATTATCTGCTATATGCCAGATGCTGTACACTTTAAAAATATTATCTCATTTGATTTTTACAACCCTGGAAGGAAGATATTGTTATTACCTAATTTTATGTCTTAGGAAACTGAGGCAAACAGGGGCTAAATAATTTTCCCAGAGTACCACAGATATTAAGTGTCTGAGGCTTCATTTGAACTCAGGTCTTCCTGAGTTCCTCCACTCTTTTTAATCTTCTTTTTGTGTTGTTCTTATTAATGTTGCTGTCTCCCCAGCCCAGTGATCTATCCAGCATGCCACATAGCTGCTTTAGCAAAGGAAGGCCTGCTAACATTTTCCAGTTAGCATGGATTAATCTATTAGATTTACTAAGTGATGTCTTGGACTATGCAGAGAGCCTAGCCTGACACAGGTAAGATAAATACAGTGTGACAAATTATACATGCTAAGCTGTAATTTTAGACAGAGGAAAAATTCTTCAGAAAAGTTCTATCTATTCAATTCAACAAAATTCAATAAATATCTGCCACATTCCTGATAGTGTTAGTCATTGAAGGATGCAAAGAAAAAAAAATGATAGTTCCTGGCACATTGTAGGTCTTACTAACTTCTTGTATCTCCCTGGCCACACACACACACACACACACACACACACACACACACACACACACACAGACACACACACACATACCCATTATCTTAGAGTATAAAGGAAGGATTAAATGCATGTAGATTAGTAAATTCAAATCAAGTACATAAATATTGATCAATTCTACCTACTGATAGACACAGACTACAGACAGTTCCTACTTTCAAAAACCTCAACAAAACATATTCACAAGAAGTATAAAATAATTTGAGGGAAGTACTTAAAATCTCAAAAAAGCCCAAATAGAAGGTGATATGATCTGAGCCTTGAAATAAACTAAGGGTTCCAAGAAGCAGAGAACAAGTACAACATTCTAGACATGGAAACAGCTTGAGCAGTGGAATGTTGTATACTGGGAAGAGCAAGGAAGCTAATTTGACTGGAGTGCAGAATGTGTGTAGGAGAGTAATATGTAATTAGTTTCAAAAGGTAAACTGGAACCAGATTATGAAAGCATTTATTTGGCAGAGGAATTTGTAATATGTTCTACAGCCAACAAGAAGTTGGTATCTTTTTGTTCCTTTGTGTTTGTGTTCTTGTGTTGTATTGTGTTGTTTATAGGAGGGAGCAACATGTTACAATCTCTTTAGAAATATCAGTTTTGAAGTTTTGTGGGTGCTGGATTTGAGAGGGAAGAGAGGGGATAAAATCAATTAGAAGGGTTTTGCAACAGTCAAATGTGAGAGGACAGAAAGGCCTGAAGTATGGTGATAATAATGTGTGGAGGGAGAAGCATATAGGAATAAGAGATGTTAAAGAGGAAAAAGATAAAATTTGATAACTGATATAAAAGAGGAGAATGAGAATAAGAGGTTAAGAATAACTGTGATGTGGCAAATTTGAGTGGTTAGAAAAATTGTTGTAGTGTTGATAGAAATAGAAAAGTTTTAGTATATACACACACACACATATATAAATTTGCACATATATGTGTGTGTGTGTGTGTGTGTGTGTGTGTGTGTGTGTGTGTGTGTGTATATATATATATATATTTGTTTTTGTTTTTGTTTTTTTGGGGGAAGATACCGACTCCCGTTTTGGATATTTTGAGTGTGAGATGCCTACTGGACATCTAGGTGGAGATGTCAAGCTGGCCATAACAGGAATGGAGCTCAGTAAAGAAATGAGGACTGCATAGTCAATAAGCATCCTAGTTACTGTACCAAGCACCATGGGTACAAAGAAAGACAAAAGAAAATCCCTTCTCGATAAATCAGAATAGTCTTGAACTTAACCCAAATGCAGGAAGAACATCGAATAGTATCATGTAGATGATGTGGGGGGGAGGGGAAGAGGAGGATTTTCTAACATGAAGGTAGAGAATCAGAAGAGCAGTGATAGAATAACACAAGAAAGAGAGAGTATGGGTGGAGGGAAGAAGTGTAGTCTGTAGTCAACAGAGCAAAGCTGCAGAGAGTCCAAAAAGGATGACTACTTTGGGGGGGGGGGATCCATTGAATTTAGCAGTGCAGAGATTATTGGTTACCATGGAGTGAGCAATTTCAGTTAAGTGGTGGGGATTAAAGCCAGATTGTAAGAAGTTTGGAGTAACTGAAGGCATGGGGTGTAGACAGTTGTTTGTTTGCTTGTTTGTTTTTCCCTAGCTGTGCCTGTGAAAGGGAGGAGAGGTATAGCATGAGGGTAAGGTTTAGTTGTGACAGTTTTTTTTTTTACTTTTTATTTTAAGGGTGGTTGAGAGCTGGGCATGTTACTGCATAACACAGGATTCAGTGGTAAGGAGTGCTGGAAAATTATGTACAGGGAGAAAATGATTAAAGGGACAGGATCTGGAAAAGACAAGTGAGGAAGAGCACGAGTAGAAGGGGCTGCATCAGCAAGAAAGGAGTGCCACCTCATCTTCTGAGACTGGAGGAAAAGGGAAGAGGATGGGTGATGAGGCTGAATTTATTTGAAGTAAAAAGTTCATGAGTTAAAGACCTTGTAAACTGAGGACCCTGATGTTTTCAATGTAGTATATGATGAAGACCTCTTCTGTATGATGGGTTGCCAGGGGGAGACTGGGGAGACAAGAGAGACTTAGGAACAGATGTTGTGAGTCATGGGATGGAATCAAAAAGGGAAGAATAAAATCATTGGTGTGTAGTTGTGTGGGCTCAGTTAAGATTAAATAGCTCGACTTGGTAGGAAATTTAGGCAGCAGCATTGTGTAACTTTCATTAACTTTCAGCAGGAGGTATGGAGGAATATACGATACAAAAAATACAATACATCACAATCCAGTAAGCATTTATTAAGGTACTGTACTAAGCTATAATTATGCGATTTTTAAAAAGACAGTCCATTCCCTCAAGGAGCTTACAATCTAATGGGGGAGATAGCAACATTAATAACAACAACACACAAAGAAGGTTAAAAAGTGTGGTGAGGAGGGAGAGGGAAAAGGTACCCAGAGTACAGTAGAATTCAAGAAGTGAAGCTGAGGGGAAATAAAAAATTGGCTGCTTTCTAACCCCTCTTTACATGGCTTTGGGAGGAGGTTTTTCTTCTGCCCTCCAATCTGAGGGGTGGAGATAATTGAGGGTACTGATGAGGTGTGAGAAACAAAGCTGGTACAAATCTCTGTGGTGATGAGTTTCCTTGTAATAAGCTTTTCCTGTGGTAGAGTGATGATGGTGGTGTTGAATCCCAAGGAGTGCAGCTGGTGGGAATTGAAGAGTTGGCTAGATTTCTGAACCTTCTTTAAATAGAGGCTTTGAGAGAAGAAGAGAGATGATGGGAGTTATTCAGGATTGGGTGTGGAAAAGGAGAAGTAATGAAGGATAAAGAGGCAAAGGATTCAAGGTTAGAAGCCAGTGCAAAGTTGAATGGGTTAACCATAGAGTCAGATTTTGAAGGGACGAAAGTGATGTCAGAACCCAGATAATAACCTGGGAAAATAGAGAATGGTGGAATGACTGAAGATCATAATAAAGATTAAGAATATTAATAATAATTCTAATAACACTTTGAAACTTTCATTCTTAGATGGATCTGTGATCTATTTGATGAGGGTATGTCTTCAAATAATATAGATAAGGTTAAAGCAATACCCCAGCTCTCAAAAGAGGGACCCTAAATAAAAGAGTCCAATCAAAGATTACAAAAGTATTTATTGACTGAGATGTAAGAAATGAATGTTTCTCTCTTGTATTTAATAACTAATTATTGTATTAATGATGGAGCATGGTCCCAAGATGAGATCTTTTCCCCTTACACCGAAAAGAATTTGGGTCTCATTTGTCTAAAGGAATTCTCCTTGAATTCTCCCACTTGATCAAGGATGTCTCTGGCATTCCCCTGAGGCCATAATCCCATCAACTGGCTTTTCATTGTGTCTATGTCCAATCTCCTAATTCTCTGTTACCCTTAACCTAGCCTAGCCCTCCATTGTCTTACCTCCCTATGGACCCAGGCCACTTCCCATCATTAATCCTTCTAGGCTCCATTCTCCCTTGGCCATGTGGTCCAGGTCCCTGGCTTTCTATTACTTCACAGTCCCTTCTGACTACTTGGCCTCTCCTAGATCCCTCCCATAGTCTTTCTGTTATATAAGGTCCATCTTGTCTCCATTAAGGTGCTCAGATCCTTAAAATCTAGCCACTGCACCAGATTCCTTAATACTCTGCCCAATATGATGAATGTTCTAATAAACCTTGTCTTTGGCTGAAAGAAGGCTCGGATCAAATTCTTTTGGGCAGGACCAACATGTCATGATATTGGGGTCTCAGCACCCCTAAACATCTAGACCTCATCATTAGGACCAAAGTCTTTCTCCTTTTCTACTTCCTCATCAAGAAACCAACCACCATGGGAAATCTCTCTTAAAGATTTACCCAGGCCAAGGTCTAATCAGACAATAAAAGAAATTCTAAGTTTGGGCTAATGGGTATATTCCTTTTCATTGTGTTTGTTCAGAAAGTTCTGGGGAAAATGTTGGTTCTTCCTTTCTTTGAGAGAGATGATATGGAAATTAATGTCTCTGACCAAGATTTTGGTGACCTAAGTCACATACCCCAAGATCTTCATCTTAACATAGTGTGCCACACTTTGTGATATCAAATCAGAGTTGATTGCCAAGCTCAGAAACACCTACTCCTGAAGGGTATATATAAATCGTGAGCCCACTGTCACGATTGTCTTTGGTCTAAGAGAGATGGCTAAATGACCATCTTTTTATTAGTAATGTGCTGACCTTATTAAGAAAATGATTAAATTACCTAGAAACTCTGTCTCTTGAACACTTTTAATCATCACAGAGACAAAGAGCTTGCCAGGGAGCATGAGGAGAGTTCTCGGTAACTCAGAGCAGAAAAGGGTAAGATGGTAATAGTTTCTAGAGGTGGAGAGTAGAGGCTAAGGGAAAATAGATACAATAAGCCAGGGAGCAGGATGTTTAGAAAATCCTGAGCAAGGTCTTGAGTCTGCAGCTGCTGATTGTGAAAAATGATTTTTAATAATTATTATCTTGGAGATTCAGAGCTTCCCCCATCCCCCTTCTTTCAAAGTCCTGACTTTAAGTCCAGTTTTTCTTCAGAAAGACATTACTGATGATGATATTGCATTGACTCTCCTTATTCTAGTCAGCCCTCACCCAAGCTTGCAATCAATTTAATGTAAGGTAGAGAAGCCCTATTGTATTCTGCTCAGACTTGGGTGGAGACAGTCTTCAGCCTAGATAGCCCAAGGCTGGGAGTGGTCTGGTCAGGTTGGTCTGATAAAAGAGGTATTTCCTCTGTCCAGAGATAAAATGGTGATGGGGTGACATCACCCCTGTGCGCCCTGTATAAACTGTCCACCCTAACACAAAATGAGCTCAGTTGTAACATTACAGTTCCCATGCATATGCATGTGGCCCATTTTGAGAGAAATAAATAATGCGCTATACAACCTAATTCTGTTTGTCTTTCTTAGACCAAACTCTTCAGGTTGACATGCTCAAGGTTGCCCTTCAGTTGGTCAAAGCTGGTTCTGTGGTTTCTGGAACCTCCAGGCACCTCCACATTCTGCTAGAGTTCCCTGACAAAGGATCACTGGTATGTCAAGCAGCTCTGAGCCTCAGAATCCTTCTCATTGGATGGTTGTTGTATAACTCCATTCATTATTCTGCCCTCCTGTGAATAAGGGAAGTTCTACTATATAATTATATAATTCTTTAATCATTACAGGGCCCTTGTTCATATTAACAAGTTGCCTCTATCTTCTTAGGTTTTTTCACTTTTGGCCATGTTTTCCTCTAAGTCCATTATAGTCCATTGGATCTCTTCCAAATCCAAAGACCATCCTCTGGCTTTCTTGAAATTATGTGGAGACCAATGAGATATGTAGACTGTCCTACACTTACTATATAACTGGCCAACCTTTTTCCTCTCATTCTGCTCTGCAATGATATTCTTTACATTCTTATTCAATGTTAATACATTTCATCTTATTCACACTCACCAAGTATCTCTGCACTGACCACTAAAGGACCTGGTTTCAAGTCCTACCTATGATCCATATTAACTGTGTAACTACAGTCAAGTGATTTAAACTTTCAGTGGCCCTAGCAACTTTTTACAACTGGAAATTAGAAATGAGTTGTGTAATCTCACACATATGGAGGTAATTTCCATGCCTTGGCCTGAAGAAATCATAAAACTGATTCTCCCCAACCCAGTCCCATAGTACATTGATAAGAATGAGAAATTATGTAAGCATGGCATTTATATAGTGTTTTATTATGATGAAACTTTTTCACAAGTTATCTAATCTGATGACCATATCCCCTGATAACTTAAATAGTGAGTTTCAGATGCCATATAATTTGTAAACTCTTCTGCTTAGTAGCCAATGTTATATTGATACAGTGATGGGACCTGGACCATGAATTTTTCCATACATTTCAGCAGTCCAGTCCCCGGATTTTCCCATAAACCCAATCCCTGGAGTCTAGCTGGAGACATCTAGCCCATCTCAACCCAACTAGATACTCAATAGACCTTTAAATAGTCCTTTCACTGTGGCTCTAAGCACTTGACTCCTTTCACTGCCTGCACCTGGCCCACCCCAGGCTATTTACTACTCCTTAATCCCATCCAAATCTTCTCACAGTCTTTTTTTTTCTTTTGTATAAAAGTACCCTTCTCACCCCCATCAAACTGCAGATTTACCAAGAATCTTACCTGCTCTGTTGGCTTTATAATAAACCTTGCTACTTTGACTAAAAGAAGGCTTGAGTGATTGAATTCATTCCAAGCAGACCCTTCTTGTACCCTTATATTTCAGGGTTCCCAGCACCCCAAACTGAATCAGTATTAAATAGCTTTGCTTTTAAATAATATTGTTAAGAGATAATTGAAATACAGGAATAACTGTACCAAAAGCCAACCCATGACTGTTGCTTGTTAACAGTGCATTATGCTGAGTATTACTGCTCACACAGCTCATTTGAATTTAGGGTTTTGACCAGCCAATACCAAAGGTCACCCTCAGATAAGAGGAAATGACCTTGGCTACAGCTGCTCATGGCTAGTAAATTTAATATCTCCCTCCACAATCCTCCCCCAACCCAACACATACAACGTTCAGTTTCCTAAAAACCTGTTTAAATTTTCCTGTCTTCAAAACATTTGTGACCCACTATTTGAGAAAAAATATATTTACCCTCAGGGATAAGAGGATAAACATGCTTTAAGGAATAAGAAGAAAGAGTTCTTTGTTTTGAATTTTATTTCAGAGATGTGAAGGAAGAAACAGAGTCTGGAATACTTGGGATATAGAGCAGGAAGTCCTAAAGTCCTGAGCTACATGCCTAAGAGACAAAGAAAGGTGATATTGATCTATTAATCATAAGGAAACTAGGAATGATGGAAAAGAAAGAAATTGTAATGTATTTGTCTTGAAGAAGGAAAAAAAAAAGATTTCCACAGAAGGATGTTTGAATAACAGGAATTATGAAGTGATGTCAAGAGAATGTAGACATATACATAGAAGTCTGAATCTTGAAATCATTTGCATAACATTTAATCCTATCAAAAATGATGAGATGTTTCAGGGAAAGGAAACAATGGAAAAAGTCCTGGAACCTTTGAATCCTGAATATCATCAGTAGAGGCAATTATTGAAAAGTCTATGAATTTATGCAGAGGACAGCACACAGTAAGCACTTAATAAAAATTTGTTAAATAATCTAATAGGGAACAAAAACCAACCTACCAAATAGACTGCTTACTAAATGCTGGAGCAGAGTCTCAAGGATGGAGGTTAGTTTTCAATGTAAAAATTTCAAGGTAAAGTGGAAGAAAGTAAATGGGGGCACAACAGATAGTTTTAAACTTGGGGTAAGGAAGATAAATTCAATTCCTGTCTCAGACACTAACTAGCTTTGTGGCCCTGGGCAAGTCACTTAATCTCTGTTCTGTCAATGTCCTCATCTGTAAAATGGTGATAATAACTGTACCTACCTCACAGGGTTGTTGTGAGGATTAAATAAAGTTCTTTGCAAACCTTAAAGCAATATGTAAGTGTTAACCTATTGTTGCTATTTAAAATAGCTATGGAGATTGAGTTACTAATGAAAAACATTAAGAGCTCAGTTTGCTTAGGAGGGTGTGTGAAGGGAAGTAATATTCTTAGAACATAGGGGTAGAAAAGACTTTTGCAGACCATCTAGTCCAACCCACTCATTCTACAGACATAGAAACCATGGCCCAGAAAGTGAAACCGAAAAGTCACAAATATAATAACTGACAGAGTAGGGATTGAAACCCAGGTTCTCTGACTTCAAATTTGGTGTCTTCTCCATTATACCACAAGATGGATTGCTAAGCTTTTTACAAATCACCCTGAGTAGTTTATATTTAATCCTAGGGTTACCTGGAATACACTGATGAAGCAGTAGAGTGATGAGGTATGACCATTTTAGAAACATTATTTTGCCACCTCCGGCAAGAAAAGAGGATAATTTCCAAGGTATTTCCAAATAGCCCTGCTCAGGACCAACTCATACAGAATACACCAACATAAAAGAGAATACTTAAATGTGAATACTATTCACTTTCTTTATGCTACAATTTCAACAGGCATGAATGGAACCTTGGACTGG
Organism: Phascolarctos cinereus; assembly: GCF_003287225.1. NCBI lineage: Eukaryota > Metazoa > Chordata > Mammalia > Diprotodontia > Phascolarctidae > Phascolarctos > Phascolarctos cinereus. The sequence continues at coordinate 170,209,648 of NW_027555958.1, read as the reverse complement.
TATGACAAATACATCCTGGCTAAAGATTACCATTGACCCTTTTCTTTCTCTCAGGAGAAGGGAAAAAAATGTCAATGTTCACCAAAGTGGTGCTAGCATATGCACTTATGTTTTATGTATACCTTTTCTTAGATATTGACCACTTAGCCCTTGATCTCCTGATGAACATAGTTGACATGGAAATCTTACAGAAAGCAAGTCTTTAAAGATATGTATGAATCAATGTATGATTGTGATTAGATTCTACATGTGCCAGTAATTTATGGATATTCCTTACAATTGATAGAGAATAAGGGGTGATTGTAACTTAGGAAGCAATGTTGAACCATCGAAATAGAGATCTACAGTGATTCAATATAATCTTTTAGCCCAAATATACTACATGACCCATTTTGAAATTTTTTTTTTGTCAGATGGTTTTTACAGAGCAAAATGTGCACTATATCAAGATGTTAAATTTCTGTTGTAAAAGCTATCTCCATGGGCATGGAAACTTCCCTCAAGTGATGTAAAATTAGCACCTTCTTTTTTAAAAGCATTTTCTAAATGCATACTGTCTGCCAGACATTATGCAAGGTTCTAAGGATACAAAGAAAAAAAAAGTCTATATGCTCAAGGAAAATAAATTCTACTAGTGGAGGCAATAGAGTCTCCAATAAATAAACAAAACAAATAAATTAATAAAGGAATGATAGACAGATAGAAAAACATATAATAAATGCAAAATGAATTCAGTCTTAAAGATTACTTTGGATCCTTGAGAGGTTATCTGACTTGCCTATGATCACATAGGCAGTATGAGTCAAAGACAGGATTTGAACACAATTTGTAATTCCAAAATCATCCTGCTAAGTGTACAGGTTTGGAGCATTGTAGAACACATCTTTCAGCTAGTTTTTTTTTTTTCTAGGGGTGAGGCGATTGGGGTTAAGTGACTTGCCTACAGTCACACAGATAGTGTTATATGTCTGAGGCTAGATTTGAACCCAGGTCCTCCTGAGTCCAGGGCCAGTGCTCTATTCACTGTGCCACCTCACTGCCCCTCTTTTAGCTATTTATTAACAACTAAGAAATTTGAAGGTGAGAGGTTTAGAGGAAGAGAAAAAAAATTGTCTATAAGTATTTTGAAAATGTTAAACAAATCAAATGTAAGAATCACAGATTGAGAGATAAAAAGAACCTCAGTGTTTGTCAAATCCAACATCCTCATTTTATAGATGAGAAACTAGGATTGAGAGAAGTTACAATTGTTCCAAATCAGAGACAACAGTGACAGTGCCAGAATTTGAACCCATGACCTCTAAATGCACATTCAGTGTTCTTTTTTGAATACAACAGTAATGTTCTAATTCAGTGTATTAGTACTTTGGAAAGTGATTTTTCTCATATTTGTAGATTTACACTTAAAAAGATTTTAGAAGTTGTAAGGGAATAGAACTCAGTCAAGAATAATTTTGTGTCCTCCTCTTGGCATAATCTCTCTCATCTAAGTCACATGTCAGTTGAACAGTTGATAGTTCTGTATGAGGAAAGGCTCACCATTTAGACAGACACAATTTTAGAGAGAATGCCTCTGATTGGAGATATCCAGGCAACTGATGAAATCTTAATCCCCATATGCCTACTCCTCAAGTCAAAGTTCACCTTAGCCAAGATTCCTTGCCCTTGGAAGCAATAGGGTGTTTGTGGGAGGAAAGGGAGAGATCACTTTATTAACACCAGTGATTTTAACTCTACTTTATGCTGTTATGGAATTCTAAATGTGCAATTCCTAGGAAATAAGGAGGAAAAAACTCCCAACAACAACAGGCCAAAGTCGTGATTTATGGAGCTTCTGTGACTGTACAGCTGTGCAGACCTCCTGATGAACTGTGAGTCACAGAGGGGAGAGAGAACTGTGTGTTGTTGTGTCCAATCCTTTCTGCTCTTGGTGAATAGGGACCTGACTTGGTGTAATGAAAGAATGTGTGCTCTGACAATGGTAGCTGGATCTCTTTTAAATATAATTTAAAGCTTCCCTTTTAGGGACTTCCCCATTACAGAGGCAATGATGTTTATAGAATAGTTCTTCTAGAAACACAAGAAAGAAAACAGTGATCATCACCATCTCCTTCACATCCAGTGATGCTGAGGAAAATGAGAGTGCTCCCATTGATCCATAGGAAGCTAGATTACAAGTGCAGTTTGTCCTCATCTTATGACAAGACACAGTGCAGTTTCTATGTTTACCAGCTTTCAAGACTGTATATGGCTCTCTATTTTATAACTTCAAGATTATGATTAGAAGGACAAAATTCACATCTTCCTGGATGAGAAGAACTCACAGGTTCAAGTGCATTAGGTGAGCCTTCTGGTGTCCCCCGTTTTTTTTTCTTAATTATTTGTTTACAAAGACCAGCATTTTTAAAGATTCGTATTTTAAAGAGCTTCTTTCCTGCAATTCTTCTTTTCGTTAATGAGGCAGTTAAATCCCCAATTCAGTCAAAGTCACTACTTCTTCCGGTAATGACAGGCAACTAGCCTTTTGATTTCTTCTGTTGTGTTACCCAACCAATTTGAAATCCACTGGCTGAGATAATTTAAAGATCAGCAGTGTCTAAATTCCTTCCCACACATCTTACAAGGGAATGGCCAATGGGAAGAAAGTGGCCTGGAAAGCACACTGGAGCCATGTATAAAGGGAGAAAGTTTACATTGTCAGGATTACACTGCCTACCAGAAGGAAAGAGAATTAAACTGAAATTATCCACTTCTTAGCATAATGAGGAGTACATCAGGCATCCTATGGAGCAGACCCTGATTTTCAGATTCTCTGAAATCTCACTATATAAAACAAACATTGGTTTTAAATGATTCAATGCAGAGGCTGCTTCAACATAACATTTGAAAGGATATTATTCCCACCCCTACTCCCCTTTCTTTAAAGAGTCGCCCTTTAGTATTATAGAAAGCGGGAAAACAGAGTGGAACAGCAGGGGACCACTTAAATAGAGGCTCAGGCCCCAGCTCCGAACCATATAAGCCTTTCCATGTTTATACACAGAGAAGACTGATAAGGCTTCCTGTGGTGTTACTTCATCCTATGTAATGTTGTATTAAGGATGTAACAAAGTAATAGTAAGATGAACATAATCAAAGTTAAGAGCTGTATGTGATGTGGTCACGATTATTTTTGTCATCCTGGTATTTGTTAGATTTCTTTTTTACGGTGGAGGGGAGTGGATATGAAAAAAAATAAAGGGAATGTTCCTTCACAGTATAATGTTTGCATGGGAGAGAATATGGGTCACTTGCAGTGGTGACTTGATTGTTCTGCCCCACTCCACCCTTACACTCTCTCAAAATAGTGAACTTTTATACCTGGTGTCCAGCTGCAGATTGAGAAAGGGTTTCAAGAAATGAAAGGAAATAGTCCCTTCATAGATTATGTAATTGATCTCATCAGGAATATGTAGTACACCCATTAACATGGAAAAATTAAGTGTCCCTTTTTTTCAGATATGCCCCGACTAAGGATTAAAAAAAATAGTCTACAACCCTAAAATAAGAGAAGACTTTAAATGAGGGGAAAAAAAAACACTTTGACTTGGCATTAACATTGCTATTTGGATCAGAATCAATGGCAATTTTCCATTTTAGCTCAAGAAATTAACCGAATCCCAGCCTTCCTTTGAACTAGGACAAACAGAGTCTGTTGGAAAATTCTCTTTAAGTGTGAATCACATATCAAGGGGAATAATTCTTCAGAGAAAGAAACAGATGCAAGTTTTAAGAGCTTTTCCCCATTAGAAAGTGGCAGTATGAGGATAGACTATGATGCTCTGCCTGCTTTAGTATCCGCTTCATTCAGCTCACGTGCACACGTGCCCGCGCACACACTCACATGCACACACTATGGGCTTATTTAATGGCAGTCACTGTTACCATTTGAACTGATTAAGATATAGTTTTAAAATGGGATTTTGCCTTTTGAGATAGTGCCCATAATGCCAAAGTGACACCATCCTGAACTTCTGCCATTCAGATGGGTTTCATTGAGGGAAGGAAGGAAGGCAAGAGCCTCCTTACAATTTTTTTCTCTCTCTTTTTTTTTTCTTCTGTGAGTTAAGCAGATTTACTCTAACAGTGGAGCTCTCACGGATGATTATGACATCAAAGTGTGACAGACAGTGATTATGTATCATGGGGAAAATGTGGCTAAAAAGAGACAATGCATTCCCTTAGCTTAAAGGGACATCCTCCTTGGCCACAAGTAACAAAAAGTTATATTATTTCTGTCTTCCTTTGGGAAAAAAATGGTTTTAACTTAGTAGGCTTTACTTGTTTCTTAGGGTTTTTTTGTGGGTTTGTTTGTTTTAATTTTGTTTCGTTTTCAGTTCAATCTTAGCTTTCTGCCTTTCCTTTTCTTATGCTAGCACTTCTATCCTCCTTAACTCACTTCTAGATTGAACTCTGAAAACCATATATTCCTTAAATTTGAATCTTTCAATGGGAAGATTTTCCTTTATTTAATACTTAAGGGTAACACCCAGTGACATACATTACAGCAGGCTAGGCTAGACTTTCTCTCTCTCTCTCTCTCTCTCTCTCTCTCTCTCTCTCTCTCTCTCTCTCTCTCCCAAGCTCAACTGTATCTGTCTCAAGTTTTGACCTCTGTATATATTATTTATAGAGGGCACTGGAAGACCTAAGTGAAGAATTTTTCCAACTTTAGTCTAAGAGATTTTAATGCCAGGGATGATACATAGAGGCCATTTGCTTTTCCTTAACTTTAAAGTAGTTTTGCTTATCTATTCAGCTTAAATATTTTTTTTCTTATTCTTGCCTGACTAAAAATACAGTCATTTGAAAACTGCTCACTGTGTATGTGTTACATGCAAAATATAACCCACTAAAAGCTATTTTCTCTTATTAAAATATTGTTTCAGGGAATTAAAAAAAACTCTAGCTGAATTCTTTCAATTATTTAGATGCATACCACTGAGTAGAACTTCATTTTGTATACTATATATAAAAAAGCTTAATGACTTTTAAATCAAGATTTATTTTTGATACCTTATGAATATATTAGTATCAATAATTAAGACTTTAAAAAAGAAAACAAGTGCTGATCCTTTTTTTCTGTCCTGTGAACTTTTAAATACAAGGATTTTAGTAATAATTATGAGATATGTGTATATACCCACTGAGATATATGTTATTTTGGCTTATAAAAATATTTTATTTCAGGATCCTATACATTTTTATGAAAAGTTTGAAAGGATATAAAATACATCCTTTAAAGGTGAGTAGGAAGAAACTAAGATGACATGAATCACAATATTATTTTTATTGTTGTTTTGTTTTTCAAAGAACTACATTTTGTTTTCTCCTTTAAGGTATGAAACCTAAATATGATTTCTAATTTTTGACATAGTATGACTCATACTGAATTTAAAAATTAGAAATGATCTCCATGTCCATATTTTAGAACAAATTAAAACAAAATCATTCTTATAATAGAATATATTTGTTTACAACCTTGTGTGCATATACATACATATATATGAATGTAGCTATATACAGGTACACTTATGCATAAAACATGAGTCATGTATTATATCAACTTTACATTCAAGTTGGAAGTCCAGAAACAAGGCCCAGTATATTAAGGGGTAAAGACATAATTTTCACCTATTCATTATAGTAGCAGATGAATGGGCTTATAAGGAGAAATAATTTTGCCTGAAACATGTTTTCTATTATAAAATTAATTTCAGAATCAGTCACTCAGCATGCTTAGTTTAGAACACAGAATTTCCTTCCATTTTTAGTAGTTATTTCAAGATGTGTTATAAATATATATGTGCTTATGTGTTGTATGTATAATACAGATACATTATATACACACATGTATATGTGTGTGCACATACATATGCATATATATAATTTATATAGCACCTATTATGCATCAGTCATTGTTAAATTTTTACAAAAATTATCTCAGTGCATTGATCTAAAAACCCTGTTGGTGCAATTATTTATCTCCATTTTACTATTGAGGAGATAAATAGAGGTTAATTGATTTGCCTAAGGTCACACAACAAGTAATTGCCTCAGGCCAAATTTGGACTCACATCATGTATCTCCATTTCCAGATTTTTGTACATATATATACACACACATACACACATATATACACACACACGTATTTATATATAATACACACATATATCCAAATGAAATTTATTGAGAAATATTATATATAACTAACCAAGGCCTCAAGTTCTATGGAGACAAGGGATGCTAAAAATTCTTGAGTCTCTTTCACAAGAGGAGCAGCTTTCATAAGTTGTCTGGGCAGATTCTGTGGCAGATCAGCTTGGAAGGAAATGCACGGCAGCAAAGATTTCTCAAGATGTTTGTCTTCATGGATAAAACAATCATTGAGACCAGATCCGTACAAATTTAACTCCATGTTGTGATTTGTTTGCCTTTTCCCTGTTACCCCACTGAGTAATTTGGGTGATAGAGTAATTGGAGCTTGTGAGAGTTTCCTCTGACAAATGATTACTGCTGGGTTAGACTAATGGAAGCTTGGCTGCAATTGAAAGTGTCCAGAAATAGACAGTAGGTGACTGTTCCACCCCACTGGAGTACAGGAAAGTGAGAGGTGGGTTTTGTGAAAGATGCCACAATGATAAGAAAAGGTTGTATATCCCTTTTCACACTGTCTCTTCAATAGTTACATTTCCAAAACCCCAACCTTAGTAAGAATCTAGATAGGGGAATTGTAAGATGCACCTGAATTTTGAGTCTACACTAATACAAATCTGCTTTTTAAGTCATTCAGTATATTTTTTTCCTGACTTTTAATTTTTATATAAATAACCTTAAAATTTGGAACAGCAAAGTTTTCTTCAATCTGTGGTCACTATGTTGTAGTAATTGTTGCACTACAGTTGTTAGAACTAAAACACCATATAGATTATAATTGTCCCTATTTTCCCATAGAAGCTCCACAAGGCATCCACCCAACATGCTATTGGCTTGACATTGCGTCCGTGGCAAAAGAATACTCTGAAAATTTGAGGTGTTTTTCCTCACATGAACAAATTTTTTGAACCTTGACTGGATGCCTCAAATATTTGTAATTAACTTCAGAATCCATAATTGCTAATGATCTCAATTAGAGGATGGTGTATGTTAAATAAAACCAAAGTCACAAGTTTCTTTCAGTTAACTGTCCTATTTTCCATGGTCATTCAATTGTTGTCCCCACCTTTGGCCAGCTGTTTCATCAATATGTAATAATAAGAATAGCTCACATTTATATCCTGGCTTCTCCAACTGTGTCTAAAACCAAACTAGACAGGACATTGATAGGAACGGTCTCAGTAGAACTAAGCAGAAGTTACCATAATGCCAAGCCTTCCTATATCCAGAACATTCATTGACCTTACTAAACACTCCATGTGAACAGATGTAGTAAATGTGAGGGTATGTTAAAGAAAAGAAGCAGAAGAATTCAGAAAGAGAGGGAAAAGGAAAACCTCTAACTAACTAACCCTCATTACTGAACACCACATTCACTTAAATCAGGCCTCCTAGTGAGGACTGTCTCAGTGAGAGGGATTAGAAGTGAAATTTCAGGCCAAGTTTCACAGGTTTGGGGATTTGTCTGCTTGCCCAAACTCTGTATGTTGGGGGGTAAAAAAAGGCAAGTTGTGCAGGTGTGAATGGGATTGTATAAATCTAAGACTTGTATCAGGGGACTGAAGAATGGGGGAGATTAGCCCTGAAAAGTACCTGACATCAAACTCCTATAGTCTGTCAAAGAAACTAATTTGGTCAGCCCAGCTGTCAACAACATAGTCACCAAGGGAAAAAAAGAAAAAAAAAACAGACGGCCTGGTCAATTGTAACTATAAGTCTTGATGCATGTTTACATCTACAACTTCCCTTTGAATCCAGTGTGAACTTTAAGAATTAATTTCTGCAGTAGAAAGCAAAGACGTGTGTGTGGATATCTCACATGGATACTGAACAGAAATGAAAGCAGAAGAAATAATTTTCTAATTAAGAAAAAGTCCCAGAACATCATAAATGTTAATTTTCTTATAAAATTCACTGGTAAATATAGCCACCAAAAATCAAATCCCAAGAAATTGGATGAGAATTGATTCCAAAACTGTAGTGATTTTTATTCAAGCATTGCAGAAAATTTGATTATATTTGAATAAATGGTAATATAATTACAAACTGGTTTGCCAAGCTTATTTGCAGTACTAAGGAGTGGGCTAGTCCAAGCTGATATTTCTCAATATGAAATATGATGATTACCTAATTTTTTTGTTTCATTGCTATTATTGTTATTGTTGTCTTTTCTTTAATAAAAGCTAGCAAATCAAAATTCTGTGTTATCAGGGCTGTTTATATTATATTAGGTATACCTAGGATCTTCCACCTAACTGCAGCAGAACTGATCTCAGGATCTTTGGGTCCTGGGTACACCTTATCTTGTCATATTACATCCAATAAATTCTAAAGTCCTAATATGTTGGATTTGCAAAGGACTTTAGACATTCTCTAAACTAACTCCCTTATGAAGTTGAAATGAAGTTGAAACCCATAGAGATGAAGTGATTTGCCCAAGGTCACGTAGTCAATGAATGAGTGAGATGTGATTTCAGCCTCAACCTTCTGAGTCAAATTGCAGTAATCTTTCCACTATATCAGAGTACCTAGCATGTACAAAGAAACTGATCCTTTAAAACAGAGGTATATTGTGAATAAATAGAACTATAATTCATATATTAAAAAAACTTGAGAAGAGGGAGGTTTAACTCAAAAACAGGCAAGCATCAAGTAAATGAAGAGCTAGCCTTGGAGTGTAAGAAATTTGGGCTTAAGTTCTGCAGCCTTCAAGTACTATCTACATAATGTAAAGAAGTCTCTTTAGTTTGTTATTGCCCTGGAAAAAAAATCCTATGACTACGTATTTCAGAGAGGTGCCATTACAAAATTGGAGTAAATTCCTTGCCTGGAAGTTGCTCTATTGGTGAAATCAAATATCTTATATTAAAAGGCAATTTTTCACACAAGAGATATTAACTCCACATACACTCCTAGCAATTATTCATATATGTAATATGTACACAGAAAGAGGATGGAAGGAAGTTAATCACATATTTTCAGAAGTGTATATAGACTCTTCGGATGTGTGAACCGGAAACTTAGCCTCCACCAACCAGAAAATCACAGTGATGCAGGAAAACAACTCTCAGGCACCTGCTGGGGCAACTAAAATTGCCCAGTTCTTCAGAAACACAACAACAACACCTATCTTGCAAAAGAGAAATGTCACATATTTAATAAATGAGTGAGATGCAATTTCAGCCAAAATATCTTCTTTACAGGTTTAAAAAAAATGGTTTCCAAACATTTCTGCTCACCAAGTAAGAAAGTAAGAGGCTCACCAAAGAGTCTTTTCTAGAAGCCTCCACCCAAATGGTATGAATACAGGAAAAAGCTGGCATTAGGACAGAGCACCTTTTATAAGCCTACCAATTGTAAAATGCCTTCTCAAAGACAGCACAAACAATAAACAAATCACTAGTAATAACAGAAACATACAACTTTGAGGTTTTTCTTTACACTCAGCCAACTAGGAAAGACAAATGATGAAAAGAGTTACTGCTGGGGTAGGCAGAGGTGCTACACAAAAATAGGCACAAAAACATATTGTTGCTGGTCTGCCCATTTTGGTAAGCAACTTGAAATTATCATAAAAATAGCCAAAATATCCACATTTCCCCCCCAGAAATTCACTGCTAGTGACATAACCCAAGAAGATAAACAGCAAAAAGGTATCATAACCACAAAAATAATCAATTTACTTAAATAGTGGAAGACACATACTCATCAACCCAGCTGACAAAGGCTACCTTACTCTTCCAATGACAAAAACAAACAAACAAACAAAAACCCTTTATCTCTTGGCTCCAGGCATTTTCTGTGACAGACCTCAAAGCCTGGAAAGTTCTCCTTCCTCATCTCCACCTCCTGGCTTCTCAGGCTTTCTTCAGGTCCCAACTAAAATCCCAACTGCTGCAGGAAGCCTTCCTCAACCCTTATTTATTCTACTGCCTTCCCTCAGTAAATTATTTCCTTATAACTTTTTTTGTGCATATTTGCTTGTCTCTCACATTAGATTGTGAACTCCTTGAGGGCAGGGACTGTCTTTTGTCTTCTTTTGTATCCTCAGTGGCTGACACTGGGCCCAACAAAGGTATGCTTACTGACTAGCAATAATTTAAAAAAACAAACCCAAATGTCCATTGCTAGGGAAATGGTTCAACAAATTATAGTGCTTGGGAGCATCTGCTATTTTAAGAAAAGGTGAACAAGAAGGTGAAGAGACTGAAGCATAAGAATACTGGTTGACTTTCCAGAGGCCATAAAATAAAGAAATAACAGAAAAAAAAGATTTGAACTCAGCTCTTCCAGTTTCTAGCCTCTAGGTTATTTCAACCTTAGCAAACTGTTTCTCAGATGCAACACTTTGAAATACGAATTCTGGATGTGAAGGGACCCATATGGGGCCTCTCACAGTTGTTTTCACTTACTTATGCATTATAGTTTTTCCCCTGTCCTAGCAGGAGGAAGTCTTTAGCAGTTTTTAAATCAGTCCTTACCCTTACGTGTTTTGTATTATAACTCAGCAAGAACTATAGCCAGGCAATCAAACCATGGAGAAGGAAGGGTGACTGTAAGGACCCTTGAACACTAGTATTTCCTAATGTATAAGGATTGTAGAAATATCTTTGTGAAATACTTTCAGCTATACTGTGTTGTACACAGGATTAGGCTAATTCTAGTATCACTTGTGTGTTTGTAGTGATTGGTTATCTGGTTCCACCACACCCTGGGTGGCAAAACAGAAACATTTAATGATTATGTGAAGGATCCACTTTTGGATATTTACCTTCTCTTCTCAAAAGAACCTACAAATATACTCTATTTCTTCTATATATATTTACAACATATATAAATTAAGTAACAAAAAGACAATAAGGATGTTGAGCTGAGATGTCCCAGAGCATTCTTAGTGAAGCACTGGCACATTCAGTCAGGAAGAAGCAGTTTGCCCTTGTGGAAATAGCAGTGGCTTTGAAGTAAAATGAACTGGGTTCATATTCATATTCTAATACTATTGCCCCTAAGTGTGACCTCGAAGTTAACTTCATCAACTTCTGTTTACTTAGAGGTAATATTGGGATAATAACAATATTTGAACAACTTAAAGTGCAGGATTATTTCAAGGAAAATGTTCTATAAACCTAAGTGTACTGAATAAATGTCTTATAATTTTATATTGTTAAAATAAGGTATTTATACATGTGTGTGTAAATCAGTGTGACCCACTTTTGTATCCCTTAGCTTCTAGGTATTTTTCATGCTCCAATCATTGCCAATAACATATTAAAAGAGACACTAGTGGTATAGTGGATGAGAAGCAGCCTGGCATTTAGGAAGACTTGAGTTCAAATATTGCCTCAGGCACATTTTGGCTATGTAACCTTGGGCAAATCTTTACTCTCTCAGTGCTCCCAAGTAACTCAGTACCTTCTATATCTTTATCAATTGCTCTTTCCCTCTCTGTCTCTCTCTGTGTCTCTGTCTCTGTCTCTCTCTCTTTCTCTCTCTCCTTCCTTGCTTTTGATTCTGATTCTTGTCTTTCACTGAGTCTGTGCTTTAGCACAATACATTAGTCAACTCTATATGTGATTTTCTCTCCTGCTCCTTCCACCTGAAAGCTCATACTTTGTTTTTACTGGATAGATGTTGGAGTGACTTGACAAAATTGAACAGTGTTTCCAGGTCATGTTTGTAGTACAACCTAAACTGTTGAGTGTCTCTGGGAATATGGCATTTTATCTCTTTTAGCATCCTCCGGAGATGTCAAATATTAACTTATATGATAGTCTTTTGAAAACTAATTAATCTGTAACATAAATGATTGGTATATTTAAAGGAAGGAACACCTTAACATATTATTTTTTTGCACATCTACAAAAGTCATAAATCTCCATTTATGGCCATTTTCAGCACATTTGCATTTCCATTGAACCAAATCTTGCTCTTGGATTTTCTACAGTTGCTTCTTACTGATTTAGAGGGAAGTATATACAAAGGGCCCTGGGCTGAATTTGTTCTGAGTAATAACTGAATAACTCTATGAGCAAGATGAGATGAATCTTGGATGCACTGCATACTCCTCCCCAGGCATATTTGTATAAACATTATATTTTGACAGCTACTTTGGAGGGCAGGGCAGACTTTCCTGGAAACAGAAGAAGAAATATAATTAGGAAAGGAGACTGCCATTTGGAGGGCTAGCAAGGAGAGCAATGTATGAAAGGGTTACGGGGCAATTTACTTAGCAACCCTAATGCTCAGTTGTTCTACAAAATAAAAATTTGCCTTTCCTCCAAGGAAGAGATTAGAAACCACAATGACTTCCCATATATCTTAAAGTTGTGGTTTGCTTTGCACTTTCCCTTCAGTCTATATTCTATCAGCTAAAAATGTGAGGAATTTGAAATCAGGCTTTGTGCAGCCCTGATTTTCAGAAGAGAAAATAAGAAACAATCTCAAACTCTCTCAGTTGATCCATCTTTGTGCTGCAAGCACAATAAGCCTGAAAATCCACCTGCTGGAAGTCGGGTGGTTTTGTGCAAAGGGATGTCATGGCAATTTGAAAACTGTTGAATGCAAAAGGGAGGCTTTTCCTGCCCCAGAGCTCACCACGCTGGTTTGTCTCTCTCATTACATGCCAAAACTTTTGATTGATGTACTCCCTTCAGTCACGGGTAATTTTAACTACTATATTAAGTAGCTGCTGCTTCCACTCCATTATATTTCCTTGCATGGGGCAAATCAGAGCTCAGGTTTGGTCTGTATTGGGCTGACCCAAGAGTCATGGTGTGCTTTTGTTTAGCTTCAAGTAGGAGGCAAGCTAATATTTCAAAACTAGCAAACTTGTACAATCTCCACTTTTCTTAATTGTAGGAATCCCTGTGGTAAAGAGCTTTTTATTGCAACTACATAGCTCTTTATGAGCCCCAAGGAGGCAAGAGATGTTGTTAAAGAATTTCTAAATACTTATAAATTCCTTTGAAATGCAGGGGATTTAAATGGATTAATAACTGGATGTACAATATAACCAACTTGCTGCATTTCATTTACTGTTATCTATGCTTGAGTTTTGGGGAAGGCTTTGCATTTTAACATTTTTTTTCCTGATTGCATGGTGCAATGCCTAACTTAGGTTTGTGGTCTAATCCATCTATCCATTTCCCTTTACTAGTTCTACCAAACACTGCCCACCCCCTTCAAGTTTATGGTCATACCCTGCCCCCTAGGTGACATTTTTGTTACTAGTGTTCCATATCCTCTCTCTTTTTCTTTTGTTGCTATGAGAACTTCATTTAGCATCACTATAAACCATGTAGAGGAATGGATAAAAACATAATCCACTTATTTGTTGAAAATGTGCCTATCAGAGAAATGTAGCTGCCAAATAAAAAGTCACAATTAAAAACTGGGTTTGTGAGAAACTCTTTAAATTGCTTGAAAATAAAAACCAAGGGAATAAATACTCTTTGTTTTGAAACTACTAGTATGGAAAAAAAAATCAACCAATCAATAGTTAATCAGCAGAAATTCATTAAGTTCCTACTATGTACCATTCATTATACTGGCTGCTTGGTATACAAATAACAATAACAACAACAAAAGATGACCATCTCTGATCTCAAGGAGTTTGTGTCTTATCAGAGTAGATACTTGAACAACACATAAATGCTGGGTGGCAGCACTAGCAGTTAAGAGATCAGGAAGAGTCTTCTGCAGGATACTCTCGCTTGAGTTGGAACCTAAAGGAATCTGGGAACTCTGAGATGTGGAAGGGAAGAAGTACTAAATTTCAGGCATGAAGGACAGCTTGTGCAAAGGTATGCAGATGGGAGATGGAATGTCATGTCTATGGAACAAAAAAGGGATATTTGACACTTTTTCCCTTTAAGTCTTGATGAATCACCTAGAAAGTCTGTATCATGTGATCTACAGAGTAACAACTACCCAATATATCCTGTTTTTGTCATTTGCAATGCTAACTCTCAAAAAGTACCTATAAATGTGTAGAATGTGAGTTGAGTGTATTGGAAAGTGTTTAATCTGAAGGTGCCAAGAAGGTCTAGAATATTATCTTTGAAAATAATAAAAGATTACTGTCTCTGTATTTATTGTGACAAATGATATAAATTCAGGAGAGATGACTTTAAGGTCATATATAAAATTGTATGCTTTTAAGAGCATGACCTTCAGAATCACTAAGTCAAATTTTGCTGTGCTCAATCAGATTCAAGTGAAACTCTCCATGAAGTAAGCACTGAGTTATTAGACCTCATGGAACTGTAAAGGCAAGTATATATGGATCAGTGAGGTACAAGGTTGAGATTAACCCAGATCCAGGAGATAGGCAATAGAGAAGTCAGGGACAACAATCACTTTTGTTCAACTATCTGCCTGATAGAGGCAAATTTAGTCTTGTATATTTTACCACTTTATTCTTATAGACACAAGTTTAGTTGGACTTTATGAGAAATCCTGGGGGGAAGGGAGGAGATAATTTAGAATGAAAACTGGGCATTGAGATACTGGCCATCAACCATGAGCAAATATAGGGAATTTTTCTAAAAAAGCAAATGCAGAAACAGAAATAGAGTGAGCAGCTAGAAATTTTCTCAAAAGCAACCTTGGTCTAGTGTGATCTGTTATAACACAAAGAAAATAATCATTAACAAACTAGCATGAATAACTTTCCAGGGATTTGAGATAACCTGTGAAATCAGCATATTCTGTGAGCTGAACATTGTGCTACGTGCTGGACACAGTGCAAACCTGAAATATGACACAGTCTCTCCTTTCAAGTTGTCAAGAGGAGTGCACCAATACTTATAATATATCAATATTACTTTAAAAATAAATAGAAATGCAAACTTCTGAAAATCAAATGTTACAGGTGTAGATTGTTTCCATGCCTTTGACAAGAGAAAAAGAATAAAATCAATTATTATTTGTTTTTTGCTAGACTTTATATATTTTTTATTTAAAAAGGTTTATTATATATACATATATATATATATAATATACACATATATGTGTATTTCTGTATCTCTATCTATATGTATATATATATGTGTGTGTGTGTATGTGTGTGTGTGTGTGTATGTATACATAGGTTTGTTTACTAATATGTCTATCCATTGCCTTTTTGAGAATTTACTAGCTATAGGTAACACTACCTTTCTTCCCCTGCCATGAATATTTTTCTGCTCTAGAAACATTTAGATATAAATAAACCCCACTTTGCTTATTCTTGGCATTTAGTTTTTTTCTTTTTTGAAGTCAGGAAGAATTGAGTTCAAATCTAGGCTCAGATATTTACTAGTTGTGCGACTCGGGCCAAGTCACTTGACCATTGTTTGCCTCAATTTCCTCAACTGTAAAATAGTGTCACCTCTGATTCTAACTGCATTTATTTTTCTTTTGCAGAAATCATTTTTTAAATCTTTTATGATGATTTATCTCACTTGTCCAGGTAAGAATGTTCTTGCTTTCATTAGTTATGACATATCTGTTCTCTTGGTCTGTCATTTTTTAAATAAGACCTTTCATGTTAAGGTTATATATAGATTTGGTATGCTGTTATATAATATTAAGTGCTGGTATAAGTCAATTTTTTTACATACTGATATCCAGTTTTCCCAGAAACTTAAAAAAATAAACAACTGCGAAGTGCTTACCAAATTAATGTCTTGGACTTATTGAATGCTATATTACTCCGTTTGATTGTTATTAGTCTTATTTCCCCAATTTGTTCCATTGCTCAATGTTTCCATTTTTTATGCAGTACCAAATTGTTTTAATGATTGCTTTTTTATCGTATCATTTGAAATTTAGTACTGCCATTCATTCCCCCTTCATTCCCACTTTTTGACAGTATTCCTCTTAAAATTCTTGACTTTTTGTTCCTCTTAATGTATTTTGCTATCAATTTTTCTATATCTACAAAATAATTTTCTAGTAATTTGGTATCCTACCAAATCTGTAAATTAATTTAAGTACTATAAAATCATAATTTTTGTATATTGGCACAGTACAACCACAATTAACAATTCTTCAATCATTAAATGCTTCCTTTGTTTTTGTAAAGTGTTTTCCAAAACTATCTCATTCCCTTATCAAAAATATGTTGTTAAAAGTTTTCCATCATCATAACTTTCATACATGCTCTATTCTCTCTTCTTATGCTGAAACCACCCTGTCATACGTGTTGATCAACTCTCTCCTTGGGCATTGCATTAGCATGCTAGTTCAACTCCCTGCCTCATCTCTCCTTATTCCAGTTCAATGTCCAGCTAGTCATCAAATGAGCAGATCTGATAATATCACCCTGTCCTCTCTCCCCATTCGATAAACTCCTGTGGTTCCTTGTTGCCCCTAGAATCAAATATAAAATAATCTGCTTTTCAAAGCCCTTTGTAACCCAGCACCCTCTTACCTCTCCCTTTGCTAATCTTCTTACACCTTCACCTCTACTAATTCTGTGATCCAGTTACCAGGGCCTTCTTATTCCTCACATATGACATTGTTGATGTTCTATTCATTGACTCCATGAATTTTACTGGCTGTTCTCCATACCTGGAATTTTTTCTCTCCTCATGTCTGCCTTCTGGGTTTCTGACTTCTGATTCTCCATTAAAGTTTCACCTTCTGAAAAATAATCCTTTTGCTGTCCTCCTTAATCTTATGAAACTACCTCAAGCTTACACACACACACACACACACACACACACATATACACATGTATTTATATGGGTGTATGTCTATATATGTGTAAACATATATAGACATACACACATTCACTCACATATATAGTTAGTACACAGTTTTTGCAATGTTTACTCCCACATTAGATTCTGAGCTTCTTAAGAACAAGGGCTGTTTTCTTCTTTCTTTTTATACCAAATGCTTAGCAGAGGACCAAACACATAGTAGGCCTTTAATAAATCCTACCTAGCTAAATAACTATTTCCCAGGGTTTTTGTAAGAATCAAATATGGGAATATTTATGAAGCTCTTAGCCTAATACATGACACATAGTAGACACTTAAGAAATGTTTGTTTCCTCCCTTTTTTCTTCCATCCTACCATATGCTCCTGGTCTCGTCTGCTTGTTTGTATATGTCCTCTTGCCTTCTCCATTTCATTCTGTTTAACAACTTAAAGTCCTGAATGAGTTCTATATTAATTTAAAATTTTATGAACATAAGGTATCTTTGATATTTTGCTTTGAAGGATAATATGTGATCTAATTATTTAAGAAATGTCTTGAGATTCATGGAAAACTGTTTTATTTCCCTTTTGTTTATCTCCTAGTTGCTGTTGTTGTTGAATATCATTTGTTACTCTGACTAGATATATGACTTTAGGACAATAACTTAACTTTCCTTTGTCTCAGTATGTTCTTGCTTATATTGAGGTCAATGATTCATAAACATAGAATACTATCTTAAGAGTGTTTTAAGGGGGAGATAGGTACTGACCCTGGATTCAGGAGAACCTGAGTTCAAATCTAGCCTCAGACACATAACACTTACTAGCTGTGTGACTCTGGGCAAATCACTTAACTCCATTGCCTAGTCAAAAAAAAAGGGAAAAAAAAGAGTTTTAAGTTCTTACAAAAATAACCATGCTATACAAATGAATTTGATAATTAGTTTAGTAAAATGAGCAAGTTGAAAGAAAACATAGAAAGCATTCAGTCCATTGTCAGAAAGGTCACCCCTCCCTTCCCCAGCCCATCTCTCACTCCAGCCCACCTTAAACTGAGTCAAAACTTTTTCTCATAATTTTAACTTATTGTTCCTATATCTGTCCTCTTGGGACCGAGCAGAACAATCCATTCCAACAACTCTTCAAGTTTTTGAAAATGTCATGTCCCATACTCTCCCTCCATTGCCTTCTTTCCAGGCTAAATACCATAGTCTCTTCAGCTAATACCCATATGCTGTGTTTTAAGTTCCCTCAATATCCTCTGAAATTAATTCTATTTTTATTAGCATTGTCATTTTTTTCTTTTTTAAATTAATTTATTTTATTTGTTGATAATCACTTCCACAAGCTTTTGAGTTTTTAATTTTTCTCCCCTTCCCTCCCTGTCTCCCTCCCCAAGACAATGCACAATCTGATATAGGCTATACATATACATTCCTATTAAACATATTTTCACATTAGTGATTTTGTAAGGAAGAATCATAACCAACAGGAGGAACCACAAGAAAGAGAAAACAAAACAAAACAGAAGAAAAAAATAGCAAATAGCATGCTTTGATCTGCATTCAAACTCCACAGTTCTTTCTTTGGATGTGGGTAGCATTTTCCATCATGAGAGTTTTGGAGATGTCTTAGATCCTTATATTGCTGAGAAGGGCTAAGTCGTCATTTCTCATAGCACAATAGTATTCTATTACATTCATATACCACAACTTGTTCAACATTCCCCAATTGATGGGCATCCTCTCAATCTCCAATTCTTAAGCATTGTCATTATTAATGCCTCCTATGATTTCTTTGTTTTTTGTTTGTTGTGTCATTCTTCTCACTAATATTGAGTTTCAGTTCATTAAAATTACTAGATCTTCACATGAGCTTCTAATTGTTCATTGTTTCAGTTAGTTTTTGAGCCACCATGAATTTAACAATTAATTACCCCCAAATATACAGATATACAGTAATTACTCATGAAATTAGGTGTTCTTAGCAATCCCTACTTTCAAAGATCCAGCTTGTCCTTTGAAGAATTATTTTCTAACAAATGTCTTTCCTACCACCATGACTTTGCCTACATCAACCTCCATTCCTGGAATAGGCTCTCCCTTCCTCTCTCTCAGTTGTTGAAATCCCTCACTTCCCTTAAAATACAACTTGGTTGCTCTCTCCTCCATGTGGACTTTATTGATTTTCCAAAACAGCTCACTTTTCCAACAGAAATCCTCTCTCATCCCAAATTCTTTAGGGCACTTGTCCTGGACTTCTCCTTTGGGCATGTTATGTTCTATCTTGTATTCAAATCATTAATTAATGATACCTCTCAATTAGATTGTATACTCCTGAGGGCAAGAACTGTGTTTCTCATATTTACAACATCAGTACCTAGTACCAACGCTTACCCACAGTTACAAATTGTTCCTGATGTTGAATTAATAAAAGGTAAGGTAGACCTTTCAAAAATGTTTGTTTGTTTAAGCTGAGTACAATTGGAGTAAACATTGCTTTATGCTTATATTAATCAAGCAGATATTTGTATTAAAATGCTTTGTTATACAAAAGCATAAAGTAGGCTGACTGATTCTTAAAGATGTAAGAAAAATAATATTTTTTCCCCTCATCACTAGAAATCTGTCTTATTAGAAAGTTTGGCAGAGGCCAATTCTCTTATGGCTCTACTATTTTAGGGTCTGGGTGCTTATCAAATCCCATTCCCTACTGTGCAAATAGAAAATGTGGAAAGCCCATAACATAAACATTTCTAATGGCATACAAAGATCCCACTATATTTCCTCATGTCCTTATTGTCTCATGTGTTATTACTCCAGAGCTATTTTTTTCCCCTTTTCAGTTCAGTCATCATCTTCTAGCTTATATTTCTGAAACAATTTTGGACTATTCTAAAATAGTGATTCCCTTTTTAATCAATTGGTCGTATCTTCTTGCTTCCCTGTCCGCACATTTTTTCATAAGCACTAGTTACATATGTCAAATGAGAAGGTAGTTCTGTGATGTTAATTATAGAATCACACAATGAAAACACAATGTGCTTCTAAATGGTTCCCTAACAAAATTTTATTCATAGCCTCCAAATGCTGGGATTTTACAGGATCACTTCACTTTATGACTCCTGAATTATTGTAGTCTATATGTCTTTCTCTTTG
The DNA here is from genome assembly GCF_003287225.1 of Phascolarctos cinereus. Classification (NCBI taxonomy): domain Eukaryota; kingdom Metazoa; phylum Chordata; class Mammalia; order Diprotodontia; family Phascolarctidae; genus Phascolarctos; species Phascolarctos cinereus. The sequence goes on along the minus strand of NW_027555958.1, from coordinate 170,189,606 downwards.
TGTGTGTGTGTGTGTGTGTGTGTGTGTATGTATGTATGTATTACAGTTTCTAATATGTAATTAGGCATGGAGTTGCAGGTAGCATAAGAATGTCACTGTAAGAGAATCCATTTAATTAATTCACTGCAATCAGAATCTCCAAAAGGATTTGCAAACAAAAGGGGAGGGATTTCTATTAACATGTTGCACTGTCTCTTAGCAAGCAAGCCTTTGCTTTGATCTCTTCAGATGACAGAAGATGTGTCTTAGGAATTAGAATGTAATACAGACATCAGGGATGATTGATGGAGGGGTATCAGAGCTGAGCGATATGAAACACTGATTACTTGCATACGCCAACTCTTCTTGTTTCTTTTTCTTCCTGTTTATTTTCCCTCCCAAAAAACCTTGTTTGTTACATTCACAAAAGATACTTTCCCCATGGTTTCAGTTTCAAGCTAGTTTCTTTCCCCACAAAATAGCACCTTGGAATACTTTTCTTACATACATAATCCAATCAAGCTGGCTTATACATAAGATTCATTTTCTGTTTTGTTTTGTTTTTTTCTACCTCCAAATTGGGATGCTTTTCTGTCTTTTAAAGAAATGTACAAAGTAATTACCATTCCCATGATTCATATTGAAAAACTGCTTCTTAGGAAGGTCACACTTTATACTAAGAACATTTAAATTGATCTTGCCATCTGCATCCCAGATAAAAACATAAACTTGATATATCCTGATACTTGTGACAGTTCCTTAGGAAAAAGGATCAGGGGAAATTTCCATGTGAAAAGAAAAAAAATCTAGGTTCCTTTACTCTTTTGTTGCCAAATTGTGAAACATAGGGGACTCTAAGTTCAGGACCAATTGCATCTACTTGCCCCAAACCAATCATGAATCACATAACAAAGTATTAAAGTATGAGTTAGTGAGTTACACTTGCAGAGAAAACTTCCCTTCAAATGAAATCATGCTGTTCATATAGGAAGAACAGAAATCACTATGCTTTTATAATTTCAAGAGTGTGTTTAGTTACAAATCAATACAGTCCCTTTGTCATCTTGGTTGCTGTTCCATGTTGTTGAACCTGAACTAACAAGGTGAAATATGTTGATGCCTGAAGACCTGTTTAAATGCCTATTTGGATTTAAGAACCAATCTTGTGTCAATAGTGTTTAAAGGAATTGAATGAGGCAATTGGAATGTATTTCATGAAAAATTGCAGGGTAATATCTCAAACCTCTGACTGGCTTATGGCATGATTGAAGTAATGTCAGTGTCCTAATCCTATGATTGAATGAGAGGAAAGTATAGAGAAGTGTTCTAAATCAATAGAATATAAATTTTATAGTTAAAGGTAACCCTGATTCTTTTCAGTCTCATAGAAATAGGTAAATGTATAGACAGAGAGATTATATTTAGGTAAATATATGCATAGAAAGAAGCATAGATAGATATACATCTGTTTGTCTTTCTACTGGCCTGTCTGTCTACTCAATGGAGAAAGCATGATATTCACTATTATCGTAGTGAAATCATGCATACCTTTGCCAGTCATGGCAAACCTGCTTTACCATTTCCCCTGTCTCTGTGAAAATTGCATTGCTTACTTTGTAGCTATTCAACTCATTCTCTTTCTTGAATTGAAAGCTATTAAAAGCAAAAACCAAAATATATTACAAATGAGCATACTGTCAGAGAGATTTTACAAAAGATATTTTTATCTGATCCCATTCTGCCTGCTTAGTGGGGGATCCATTTTGTCTTTCTTAGAAAATATAACCCTTAAGGGCAGCGGCCATGTCTGCCTCTTCTTCCTCCTGGTGTAATACTAAAGTACACTATTGCTATGGAATACACAGTATCTACAATATTTAATAAACAAAGATTATCCCCCCCTTTTAATAAGTAATTTTAGAAACTGGATGAAATATAGTGCAGAAGTTTAAGATTTAATCTTAGAAGAGGATATATTTCCATTTTAGGGCTAATGAATGAATATAATAGCACCATTAAGTATACTCACCGGAAAGAGTGAATTTAGTAAATAATGAGAGGTTAAATAGCTTTTCAAAGGTAGAATTGGGTGCAAAAAAGAACTAATTGGCCGAAGGTTAAAAGCTTTAATCCAGTTCAATTCATTTTTCATTTATTGAGCATCTACTATGTGTAAGGCATTGTGTTGAGTCATGGGACAAAAATTAAACAGGACCTATTCCTAAGGAGCTTACATTCTACTGGTTGAGGGGTGGGTGGGTGGATAACATATATACTGGTAAACCAATATAAATATATTCAGAATATATGGAAAATAATTTTCGGAAGAGCACCAACAACTAGAGAAAAGGCAGAGAAAGAGAGGGGTGAGGAGAGAGAGAGATTTTCAAGTCATTTGGTGAGTGATATTTCTCATTTATAGACTTTGAGTAAAGTTTGCAGTCTGAACCTCTGGAGGGCCCTATACATATACCATCACTGACAAAATCACCTCTTATATTAGTTTCTTCAAATTTAAAGGTATATTAATAAATTCATGAATTCTTTTCAAGTGATATAAGTAAGATGTTGAAAACACTTACATTCTTTAGAAATACTGCTGCCTTAGGGGCAGCTAGGTGGTGCAGTGGATAGAGCACTGGCCCCAGATTCAGGAGGACCTGAGTTCAAATCTAGCCTCAGACACATAACAGTTACTAGCTGTGTGACCCTGGGCAAGTCACTTAACCCCATTGCCTAGACAAAAAAAAATGCTGCTGCCTGGAAAAAAAGCCAAATCTATACAACTGAGTATCAATTGAGGCTTTCCAGGACCATAAAATTAGGTGTAATAATTTATTGAGGGTGATGAAATTATCGATGTTGTTTGTAATTGGCTCAATAGCATTAATATTACTCATTTTTTTAACAATGTAAAAATACAATCTTCCTAGTTTCCTAGTTTTAACAACCTAAGCATCATAAGAAAATATGAAATTTTAGGCTGTTAGACATTATATTCAAATCAATATTTAATCTTTCTTTTTTATTTTATTTTTTCTTGGATAAGGCAATTGGCATTAAGTGACTTGCCCAGAGTCACACAGCTAGTGAGTGTTATGTGTCTGAGGCCAAATTTTAACTCAGGTCCTCCTGACTCCAGGGCTGGTGCTTTATACACTGCACCATCTAGCTGCCCCCAATATTTAACCTTTCAAACGTCATTAAATCTAGAAATTTGTAGGGAGAGTAAAATATGGTATTAACTCTCATGGTGTTAATCTCACTTTTAAGTTTAGAGATATGTAACGAACACTCTTAAATTTCTCACTAAAGCATGTCTAGACCTAATTAATTCCAACCAGCTAGCATGTCATTTCTCATTTCTAGTAGCCATTTGGTAGCTAAGTTTCTGTTTAAAATGATGTATTTTGGGCCAGCTTGTGGACTTGGGTTTATCAGTATCTTGATAAGAGTTCCTAAGTTTTTAAAAGTTCAATAAATTGTTCTAGTAACCTCACTTTTCTCTGTATCAGTTCATAGAGGTCTTCTGGTTACCTCTGAAACTGTCAATTTCTTCATTTGTTATGGCACAATTATATCACATCACACAAAAATTCTTTGTTTAACCTTTCCCAATAGGAGAATACTTTCTTAGTTTCCAGTTTCTGTATTAATACAAAAAAAATTTGTGCTTATAGGTTCCTTTTCTCTTTCCTTTATCTCCTTGTGGTTTGAATTTGTTAGTGGTATAGCTCACTCAAAAGGGAGTGCACAACTTTGTTACATTTGGGCTATAATTCCAAATTACTTTCCAGAACGACTGTACCAATTCATACCTCCAAAATCAGTGGACTAGTGTGCATATTTTCCGATAGTTAATCCAAGATTTGCCATTTTCCTCTTCTGTCATATTTTCTAGTCTGAGTGGGAGGTAAAACTTCAAAGTGGCTTAATTTGTATTTTTCTAATTGTTAGCCATTTAGAACACTTTTTTGATTGCTTGTGCCTCAATTTTCTTCAGTTAAACATTTCCTCTCCATATCTTTTGGCCTATTGTGGAGAGTCTCTTTAACTAGAAGTTTCAATCTTTCATTATATTGAGAGCATTTGTTAATTAGGAATTTTAAGCTATAATTTCATAAATGTCAGCCCACCTCATTTCTAGTTCCAGGGAGCTCTTAGAGAATGATGTGATTCAGGGAACAAAAAATTGTTCCAGGATAGCCTTAAAATAAATCAAATATCTATCTGATCTGTACCTTATTCAAAGTTCTGCAAAGCTCTAAATCAGTTCTAGTCCCAATGCATTATCCATTGGGTTTTTTGGAATAACAGATATGGAATTGGCATATTACGTACAAACATGTCTCTCTGTGTAAATATACATGCATACTACATACATACATGCATACATATGTGTGTACATATGTATATGTGTATTTAGCTCTATCTATCTATCTATCTATCTATCTATCTATCTATCTATCTATCTATTTTTTGGGGGTAGAGCCTTGAAATAGAGTGGCCCAATTTCAGTAAAAAGAACTATTTCCTAGGATGTTCGTTCCATGGAATCAGGTCACTGATGAAATGCTATAGAGGAATTTGAGTCACATATTTCCTAGAACATGAATGATTTCTAGGACCTAGTTCTGGTCCTTCTGTGTAACTAGCTTTCTTACCATATTCCAGTTTTCTTTCAGAAACCTGCTCAAATCTTCAGCATCTACCAAATAAAACATGATAAACTCTTTAGCCAGAAATTTTAAGTATTTCCCACTCTGGCATTAGGCTACCTTTTGCAATCTGATTTCACTCTGCTGACCTTCACACACTTTTTGTTCCAGACAAACTGGATGTCTACCTCTTCTCTAGTCTTCTCCTGTGTTCTTTCATCTCTGTGCATTTTTTTGAAATTATTCCCTCTATATCTATACTTTCTAAAATATTTCTTTCCATTCAAGTCCCTAGTTCAGGTGTTACTTTTTCCAAGAAGCTTCCTCTGGGCCCTTGAAACTAAAAGTGATCTCTTTATCTTCATATTTCTTATAACATTTTGTCTTGATCCTCCATTGTCCTTGTCTTTTTTTTTTACCTTGCATTGTAACATAATTTTCTTTTAGCTCATTTACTAGATGATTAGCCTCTTAAAGTCAGGGACAGGTTTCTTTCTCTAAATACATCTTATGAACACATATATACACCCATGCACACCTGCATATTTATATCATAGATATATATGAATATTTTATAGCTTAAACAAACATATGCATATTTAATAGCTTATCCAATAATTTATGTGTACATGCATATACTTAATATTTCCTAAGTATTCAAATGTGTAACTTAATAGATTATTTAATGTTACAGTCTATACATTTACATATTATGCATATACACATGCATACATGCATGTTTGTATATTATATGCACAGATATACAACAAATATAAAGCTTTTGTATTTAAGTCTGACATCTCCTTGTTTCTTCTCTAATTGCTAAATACACATGTCAATATCCCTTTCCTAAAGGAATCAACATTCTTAATGCTGTAATTTAGAAGCTGTTAACTAAGATGATCCAACTTAGATAATTAAGTACATCAGTCATTTCTCTTTCATTTTAGAATTCACTTATAAATTCACTGCCCTGTCATATAATTTTTGATCTCACAATGCTATCACCTTTATATAGTGCTCTAAATCTTGGAAAACACTTTAGTCAATCAAAGAAGTAAATAATCAACATGAAAAATTTAAATACCTACAATATGCCAGTCACTGTTGTGGACATTGAGATACAAGGATAGAAATGAAAGATCAATTTCCTCAAGAAGCTTATATTCTATCATAGTTCTTTCTCTCTCTCTCTCTCTCTCACACACACACACACACACACACACACAAAACATATGAAATGAGTTACTCAAATGCCATAATTCCCATTTGGAAAATGATAAACTTGAGACTCTCTAATACTTTAAGTATGTGCCTTTTCCATGACCATGTCTGGTAATGTCTGAGGTTGTACTTGAATGAAATCAAGTCTTTTTACTCCACAGACAGTATTTCTCCTACTGTGCTAAATAAACTCTCTACAGAATTACCTCACAATTAGAAGATGCATATGTTGAAGTATTAGACTTGTTTCCCAAAAAGAAAATATAGATCTCTGAGAACTTTTATAACACTAAATTTTTTATCAACTGAACCCTAAAATATAGTAGGACATATCACTATTTAAAAGAATCCTGAACTATATCCCTTTTGTGTAAGGAAGAATCACTCTACTTCACCTACTTTGAAAAGCCTGATTTTTCTTATGTCAAATATTGTTGGAAGTTGGGTACACCTACGTAAGGCTATCAATAGTGAAGTAAAAGTGAGTTGTTTAGCTGAGTGAGAATTAGCATGTAAAACAAGATCCTTGTTTTACTTTTCTTTCAATCATGCTAATTTCTCAGTAATTATAATGATGATAATTATGATGATAACAGATGCCATCCATATAGAATTTTAAAGTTTGCAAAGTGCTTTGAAAATTTTATTATTTATAAAGAATTATTTTTAAAACTGAAGAAAATGGCAAAACTAACTTTGCCAAAGAAATTTTTAACCTCTTACTAAAAGAAGCTCTAGGACTTGCCTGTTATTGTTAACTTTGTTTTCTTTTTTCTGCTTGTATTTAAGATAACCTTTTCATTCCAGCTTACGTATTTGTACAGTTCCCTCTCCTTTTTTCTTTTCTTTCTTTTATTTTTTTTTTTGAGGGGGTGTTACTAGATCTTTGATCCTGGGATTATTTACAGTTGATGATTTCTTTCATGTTCAAAATAATTCTCCCATTCTGAGTGATTATACACTGGCAATATTTTTCTAATATCTCCCTTTTAATGAATATGTATATATTTTTCATTAAACGACACCAATTTCAAAGAGAATGTTTCCCAGGAGGTGCATTAGAAATAATCTCTGGGTACAAATACTATAAGAAGACAGAATAAGTTAAAGAGATTGCAAAGAACCAAGAAGAAAGGCATCAGTAACCAGATCTCATATCTTGAAAGCTATGTTGGAAACTATCTTTAAACATAAATTAAATAAGCACTGCCTGGGCATAACAAGTTAATTAAACTGCAGCACTGAAATGTTGCAGCAAGTGGTCCCAGTTGATCCTATCTATACCTCCTTCTTTCAGCCCCTCCAATTTACTCCCATCTCTCAGTAGAGAGAAGAAACACATAAAGAATAGAAAATGAAACATACGTTAAGAATATCAGTTGCTTCCAAATATACATGTACATATATGTATATATGTGTGTATAAATATGTAACATGTATGTATGTATGAAGATTTATTCCTTTGTTAGAAAATATGTATGTATATGTATGTGTGTGTTTGTTCACATCTATACATATAACCACATATGTGTATGCCTATATATGTGCACATACTGTGACACTGAGTCAAAATGATTTGCCAACTTTCTTAGAGATTTTAGGTAAAATGTAGTTCACCTTAGAAGCAGGAATTTTCTTTTACATTTCAACTAATCTTAAGAAAATAAAACTTGTTAAGTTACAAAATAAAGGTAAGATATATAATATATTTGCTTATGATTTTCAAATACCTTTTAGAAACAATTGTTAATTATATTTATTAATATATTGTTATCTTTTGATTAGTAATGATATTTTCCTGATGAAATACAGTCTAAGAGATTGGCAAGTTTGAGTATACTGTCCTATCTATTTTTATATTGCTGTTCTCTTCTAGTGATAGTGACACCTTCTCAGACGTTATATTTTTATCTTTCTGAAAAAGGCAAAATGCTAAGAAAAAACAGAGCTTTTCAGTTAGGCCAAATGATGAAAGACTTTTGCCTGTTTTTGAAGCACAAGCTTCATATTTTGTTCTATGTAACATTCTCAGGTTATGCAGATTATTTTAGGGTCATAGTCCCTGAACAGAAACATGAGATAAATTGATGCAAAGAGATATAATTATCAAATGAAAAATTATTTGGATTACTACTAATTTAATACAATAAAAACTTTAATATAATGTGAAAGCTTTTGTAAACATTAAAGTGCTAGAGTAACATGAGATGTTTTCATCTGCTTATATATGTCTATATATATATATATATATATATATATATATATATATATATATATATATATGGTAATATAACTAAAATGAAACTTATAAAACTATTTGATAAAGCAAATCTATGCCATTACATTATTGTAATAATTAGTGACATTAATAACATTCTTTGTTTATGATATAATTTTACTCATGTTATAAAATTATTAGATCAATATTAACTGATTTGCAAATCAATATATCACATAAAATTAAATATATATCTTTTAAATTTTATTTTAAAGGTATGAATACTCAGAGAAAATGACAAATATTTGCAAATATTTCTTAGCATTCCTTGGCCTGAATATCTACCCTGGCTTATTTAGATGTGACCAGATATTCATTGTGTCCATGGGATTTCTCCTTACAGGAACAAAAGGAAGTGATGGATTAATTAACCGGTGATCATCCTTCAGGTTTTATGAGTCATTTTTAATTTTTCACTTTAGGTCAGACACCTTTAAAATTAGTGAATTCTTCCTTTATAATTAGCTTCTATGAATAGAAACTTTCCATTACAGGGCAGTTTTTCTTTGAAATATTGCTTAACATTCATTAAAAACATCTCACCATCTTTTCAGAGCCTAAAGCACAAAATTGCAATTCCCTGTAACAAAACTGCTCTCTTACAGGGCAGTTCTGTTCTGTAGGTCTTTCTTCATTATAGACATGGTTAATTGTGCAAAATGATAAATATTCCATGATTTCACTCACTAGTTTGTGTCCATATTATGAAGTTTTTGTTCATTTCTTTTTCATCAATTTTTATGCTATATTTAACCTACAAGAAATTCATAATTGATATGTTTCCTCCATATTAATTTCCTTTCTACAAAAACTACCAGAAAATCATATAAATTGAAAAGAAAACAAAATGTCTGTCTCCTTCCTTGAGAATTTTATTAGTACATCTCATTTTTTATAATAGGCAGCAAAACTAGCCATATTTTTTACTTATGTGTTTAAGTTGTTCTAATTTTGCTATATTTATTTTAATTTTCACTCATGATTTTTACTCCTTGTTTATAATGATTTTTAGACAGACAATGTATTTCCTCTCAATGCAGCACATGTTTTGACATTACCTTATTTCTAAATTTGGATTCCAATAACCACAAGCAATATTGTGAAAACATCACCATTCTTTTTTCCTGTACCTTTCTTTCCTCATAACCACTTTGTATCAAAATTTACCTTTGACCGAGACTAAGCCATAAACTTCCCTCCATCAGGAAAAAAAAATGGGAAAATACCTCATAAATACTTCCACCAATCTGTTTCCATTCTACTCCTCTTTTTATCTGTATTGGTTAAGTTACCTAAATGTATGTAATTATGCATCTAATTCAATTCAATGTTTAATAAACTTCAGTTAATTATTGAAAATGCATTAAGATCTGAAAGCAGTGGCATATTCTCCTGTGCAGTTACCAAGTTCAAAGTGTTTAGTTCATGGTGAGAAAAGCCCTTTCCAAGTCTTTGGAATACTCCCAGCTTGGAATTATAATTATTAATGTTTATGGGGAATTATTACATTCATATTTAGACATTTCTATATGCCTTCAACATTTTCTATATATGCTATACCTGAAAAATTAACTCCTGTTATGTATTTAAAATGTTTTGTACTTTAATTTACTTTTTTAAAGTTTAAAAATTGATTATACTCTAGAAATGACATAATAATGACAACATTTAAAAATTCCATGCACATTGAACCTACTTATAAAATTAGAAATTCACGGATTTAAATGTTAACTGACATCTTACTTCCATGCTTACATAATGGCCAATTGTTAAAAATAACATTCTAAGGATTCCAGAGCAAATTTTGTCTTTTGCATACAAAATTACCTTAGTATCATATTTCATAGTAATTGTTTTTCACTTCTTATAATTAATGTGTAGTTTCTTATTTATGTGTAAAGAACACTAGAATCAGGGTCAAAAGATCTAGGTTTGAATTCTGTTCTTGCTACTTATTAGGTGAATTTGACCTCTAGAATTCATTTTCCTTGTCTATCAAAACAGATGGATTAAATGATTCTCCCCTCTCCTCCCTTCTTCTCCCTGACCTCTTTAGTATACTCCTCTAATTGGTGAATTGGTTCACAGAAACTCTTTTGAAGAAGAGAAGTTACACACACCAGCCATCCTCACTCTAAACTCAGCAAGTCCATGAAATTCTGTACCACTTCTGGGCCTGGCTCCAGGATGGTATGTATTACTTTTGCCCAAGCTTTTCAGAGCTCTTTTATATGTTTCTTTCCTTCACTAGAATATAAGTTTAATAAAGGTAGGGGCTATCTTTCTCTTTGAATGTATTTGTATTCCTGGCATTTAGCAAAGGGCCCAGAATATAAGAAGGGCTTAAATTGCTCACTCTCTCTTCCTATGTATTTATCTATTTCTATATACATATATCTATTTATGTATATCCATCTATCTATCATGTATCTATCTGTTGTAGGAAAAGTGGAGAGCATTCATGAGCAGTCATAGAGACTATATAGGATGGTAGGAATAGTAGAACCAGTTAGGCTGGGTAAAAGTTTCTCTTGGATGCAATTGGTGGGACTATTTGGGGAAAGTAAAATAAAGAATGAATTAAAACCAAATTTTAAGAGATGCTTGAATCAGTCTGTATTTGTTGGGAATTAGGGCAGTGGTGAAATCACTCATTTAGTTTTCCAATATTAATGTTTTCTTTAAGTGATCATTCTTCCTCTCTTGGTAAGAGAAAAGAGATGGGGGTAGGGTAGTTAGACTATGGTATTTCACATGTCTTCCAAATCTAAGAATCTAGGATTCTATAGTCCAAGCAGTGTTTTAAGAAGGTCATAGCACCACCAATATACAGATGAATAAATAACAGAAAAAGATCACGCAAGAAGCGGGATTGTAAGGACATTGATGAACTCCATGTGGAGTGACATGAACTTAAATTATCATGGAAGAAACACGATTGGAAAAGAAAAAAAGGGATATGAGAAGCCTTGTGAAAAAAAGACATGACAGTATTTGGTCCTTGCTTATGGGGATAAAAAAAAAGGAAACTCAACCGTGAACATAAATTTTTAATCTTAGATGACTTAGGCAGAAGATGTTGACACCATTAACAGAAAATAAGATGCTTAGGATAAGAATTAATTTTAAGGGAAAGTTGTGAGAGGGTTGGTTTTAGTGGTGGTGAGTGCATTTAATGATGGCATAAGTGATATAAAATTCCGGCATACAATTGTGGGTATTGGATTAAAGTTTAGAGGAAAGATCAGCATTAAAGGCGATATTTAGGAGTAGAGATAATATTTGATGTTGTGAATGTGGGAATTATTATAAAGCATGAGAGAACAAAGGCAAAACTTCTTTAATTTCTTTGTTGAAGACAAAGGTCTTCAACCTAAGACTAAGGAAAAAGTGAACAGGGAATTGATAAATTGACAAACCTCTTAACAACCAAAACTGTCCAAAAGTGGGCTGCCTGCATCAAGTTAGTGACTTCCTAATAATTGTGAGCTTTCAAGAAGAATTTAGATGACCAAATAATGAGAATATTGTTGAGAAATCTCTGTTTGCATACAGATTAGGCTAGATAAATTGATGAAACTTTGACAGGTTTCCTTCCTTTTTAGATAGATATTTTTTATGTTACAAAAATCCCTCTAAGACTACATTTTATAGATTTATTATAAATGAATGATATATTTACCAAATTTTCCCCCCACAGATATTGAGATAACCATACAGTTTTGTAATGTGTTTTAATGTGCCTAATGTTGAACTACCCTTGCCTTTATACTCCTATGCCCTCATATTCTCCCTCTACCAGTGATTCTGGATCCCAGGCTTTTGTTGTATTAACCTCATTTACCAACCATTCTCAAATGATCACCCCATTACCTTTCCTTCAACACTACTCTCACTCCCAATGTTTTACTCTAGATTTTCCCTCCCCTTTTATTAGTGCCCTCTTTGAAGTGCTTACTCCATAATTGGCAAACTTGCTTTCCTCTTAAATTGTCTTTCCTTTCACATCACTTCTATTTTCTGCCCTTCACTAGCATCAGGCTCCTTTATGGTGACACTGAATTCCAGGGGTTCTTTTCCATTCTTGATGTACTTTCACTCATCACCTCTGACTCACTGTTCATGGTGGTGGAGATGGAATACTCTTTGCTTCCCATTTTCATTTTCAAACTCTCCCACAATTATTCAAGAGCTTCACCTTATTTGAGATCCATGTTTGTCATGCAACCCAGATCCTGGTAGTTATTAGGAGGGGAAAAGGGAAAAAAAATATTCTCCTTCCTTTTTCTATGATTGCAACACCTGTTTAATAGTGTTTTTCTACTTTTGGTCTCTTATTAGAGACCTCAATCTTCAGCTTATATATAATGTTCCTTACCATTCCAGTTCTCTTAGCTACACACAAAGATGGTCATACCATTAATGTTGCTATCATCCACAAGTGTTCCATTTCTGTGCTAATCAGCTCCTTTGTCTGGTCATAATCTTTTATCATTCCATCTTACCATATGCTTCAATTCACCTATAACCACACTGTGACCTCTAATCCTTCCACCCCTTTCTCTGTTGCCAGATTATTATCCTTTCACTGGCTATACTGCCTTCCTCTGTCCCTCTCTCAAACCTCAGATGGATCAGTTTCAGTCTAGCCTATCTACTGTGCTCCAATGACTTATTCTGTGTCCTGTTGTTTCTAACACTTTGGTAAAATCCCCAAACTCCAACCCACCTCCTTCGTTTCTATTCATGTGTTGCTAAACAAAACTAGAGAAAATTATGAAGCTATGCTGATTGGGTATGCTGTAGTACAAATTTATGCTACTCAATTTCAAAGAGGCCCTCACTGTACCATGACTTTTTTTTTTACTATGCCTTAGTTGGTTTGCTCTTCTACCCACCGTTGTTTGGGTTATCCCAAATAGTCCCTTCTTTTGTCAAGCCACTTATGCCACTTTCTCCCCTTTCACTTTCAAACACCTCATACTTTTCATATCTCTGAGTTTTTGTGACACTCCTGACACCGCAGTGACACAGCCTTAGTCTTTTCTTTTTCTATTTCTGTTTGCTTACTTCTTCCTAATATCCTTTGGTAGATCTCCATCCATGTCATCCCCCAGGCTCTGTCCTGGGGCCTCTTCTCTTTTCCCTCTGTACTACCTTTCTTGATGAACTTATCAGTCACAAAGGATTCAGTTACCATCTCTGTGAAGATGATTCCCAAATATATATTACTAGCCCTAGTCTCTCCTGAGCTCTTATTCCACATCACCAAATGCCCATTGACCATGTCAAACTGGATGTCCTATCGACATATCAAGCAATCTGTCTAAAATAGAATTATTTCCCCAGGACCTTCCCCTTCTTCACATCTTCTTTATTGCTCTATGGGCACTTCCATTCTACAAGTCACTTAAGCTTGAAACACTGTTGTCATTCTTGACACCTCATTCTCAATCACCACTGATATCCATTCTGTTGTCAAGTTTCTGCCTTTTCAACATCTCTTCTATATCACTTTCTCCTTATTCACCTAACCAGTAGCCTGGTACTGAGCCTCATCATTCCATCACTGGACTATTGTTATGGCCTCCTGGTTCGTCACCTTGCCTCAGATCTTTCCTCACTATAGTCCATTTTCCTCTTGATTGTTAAAAAGTTCTTTCTGTGACCATTCTGACCATTTTACCTCCTTATTTAATCAAGTTCATCACCTTGTTATATAAACCCCTCTGTTTGGTATTTAAAATGCCTCATAACTTGGCCCCTTTCTAGATTGCTTACCCTGAACTTCATCTACACCTCCCAAGAGTTAGTGATACTGGCCTTGTTGTTCTTTGCAAAATACATCCCATCTTCCTACTCTGTGCTTTTTCACTGGTTATCCCTATGCCTGTGTAATGAGGCTGTCCCCAAATACAGTTTTTGTATGGCAAAATAACAGTCTCAAGCCTCTTCCCCCCTTCTCTAAATGAGACTTTATTTCCTGCTTGGAGGGGAAGAAAGAGGTATAAAGCAGAAACTGACCACTCTACTCTCCTCAGAGAGAAGGGGTATCAGACTAGAATTATATCTCTTTGTTCCCTTACATACTTTTAGTTTAGAACATGTAGTTTCCAGGTTCAAGCTAAAATGGGGTCTTCCTTTGCCCAAATTTGATTACCAAATATTAATTTCACAATGAACATAAACATAACAAATATCAAAGAAACCCATTTGTCCAAGTTGATTGCAAAACATAAATCAGGGAAACTGTACATAGGATAACATATACCAGGCAATACAGAGTGAAAGATTTCTCCCTGTGAGAGTGAGATAACTTAACTAAGTAGGATAGTCTCAGATCTCAACTGAAAGGGAAAACTCCCGAAGTCTCTAATGTAGTAAACTGGGAATAGGGGTATGAGGAAGTCTGCTAATTCTTCTAATGCTGGTTTCTTTCTAATCTTATTTTTGTCCCTTCATCAACCTTCAATGAGGGTTGATATCATCTATCTTCTCTTCTAAAGCTGGAAGCAAAAAGCACCTGAAACAATAGCAAAGCTCCAAGTGCCTGCAGAGACTGCCAAGACTGGAGAATGAAAAGCCTGCATCACTTCTCTCCCATTCTTCCCCATTCTGCCCCATAACTCACACAGCTGTTTCACTGATCTCCACCAATAAAGAGAATTGCATACTAATAGACTTTGGCAGATTTATACTTGGAATGCTCTGTCCTTACGTCTACCTTCTGGCTTCTTTGGCTTTTTTCAAGATTCAGTTCAAATTCTACCTTCTGCATGGGGCCATTTTTAGTACGTTCCTATTCCCCTTTCCAAACAGAGCTAATGCATTGCATTTGTGATTATCTTCCATTTACACTCTATCTACCTTTTATATACACATTTATTTTTTATAATTTTCTCCTATTGGTAGAACATGAGCTCCTTGAGATAGGGAAAGTAGTTTTGACCTTCTTTGTGTCCCAAGGCCTTAACACAATGTTGTTGTTGTTGTTGTTTTCTTTCTTTGCACATAGGTTTTTATTAAACAAGGTTGGTAATGAAATATTTTGTTGTTGCTGTTGTTGATTTAATAAATGTAAGCCCCTTTATCACAGAGATTGTATTCATTGGTAAGCATGGACACAACTGTGTCCTTTAAAATTAGAATCAATAATTAGCATAGAATTTATTATCTCTTCATTACATTGTGAAATATCTTGTATAGTCATTCTTTTGTTGGAATGACAGCTTATAGAAATTTCAGGAAAATGTCTTCATATAGATTTTATAGTGTTAAAAGTTACTGTTGCTTATTATAACCAAATAACCCAAGTCTTGGAGTTTAATACTATTTTTCATATGTGATATGAAATCACAAGGTCATAAGATCACATAATATAGCATCTTCACTTCCAAAGTCATCTTTAGCTTTGTTAGCTTCTAAGATTTTCTTTGTGTCCAGAGTAGCCTCATCTGTATCCAAAAATCCACTCAATTCATATTCTTCCACATCGGCTGCTTCTTCCTTATTTTCTTCTTTTTCCTCAGCACATGAAGCTGAGCAGTCTTAAAATTTTATACTATCTTTGCTTTCCAGGGTAATCTCTTTAACTAACTCTGTCTCTCCTGTAATACCTGTAATATCATATAGTGCTTGATAAATGTTTGTTCATTGATTAATAACTTATAAAAACTCTGCTGGCTTACTATTGGTGCCAAGATCAAATGTAAATTCCACTCTTTTGTATTTAAAAACCATTACAATCTGTATCTATATCTAACCTATCTCTCCAGGATTATTCCAATTCCTAATCTACTACACTCTAATGCCTTACCCAATGCCTTCTGTCTTTTAACACCTACCTTAGTAAAGCTGATTCTTAAATTAGTTCTCCAACACATTTTCTTGGTTCCTATTCATGTATTGCTGAACAAAACTAGAGTAAATTGTGAGCCCGTGCTAACTGGGTTCATTACAAATTTATGTTACATACTTTAAAATAGCCTCTCACTGTATCATGATAATCCTTTTATATCTCCCTAATTGATTCACCCTTCCTCTTACCACTGTTTAGGCTGTCCCAAACAGTGCTATCTTTTTTCAAGCCTTTCATACCCACTACATTATCAACCAAATTGAGCTTCTTTTACTTTCTCATAAAAGGCACTTGATCTTCCATTGCTATGCCTTTGCATTGGCATTCATAAATTGTATCTTCCCCCTCCCTCAAATTACCTTGTACTTAGTATATGAGATAAAATAATAGCGTTCTAGATCTGTGTTTTGGTTGGTTAGAGAGCTTCCAATGAGGAACTTATTTTTAATAATGATGGTTTTCAACTTCTTTACAACTTTTACAGAGATGTTTAAAATAGTGAAAAGTTAAGTGGTTTGTCTGGGTTACACAGCTGATATGTGTCCTAGGCAACTATTAAACATGTATACATGTAATTACCCCAGATATGTTGTATACTCCTTGAGGTCAGTGTACAGGGAATGTTTCATATTTATCTTGGCATCCTCAGTAACTAACATAGTACCTGGTATGAGTGTTTATTTATAGGTAAAATAATTAATATTCCTTTATCATATCTGGATAAATCTTAAAGAAAGGTAAATAAAATGAAGTTATAAAAGTAAACAAATGGATGGACATAGTAGAACTCAAATATTTATGGGATTCCTTAAATGGAAACAGTAAGAGTATACGTATTTCTTAGCCATCATATGCTATGCTTAAAAAAAAATGAACCATGTGTCAGGACACAGAGAAATTTTAAAGAAACATTTTAAAGCAAAAATGCTAAAGATATAGAGAGCATAGCACATAAAATAATAATTAAAACAGAGGACAAGTAAAAAATACTAACTGAAATGGAGACCTAGTAATAAAAAATCCTGAATAATGCATGAGTCAAAGACCAAATCATAGGAATAGTTAACAATTATAGAAAGATTTAGAGCAATAATACAATACAGTTAAAGTTGGGAGATATGATTAAAATGTTCCTCAGAATAAAACATATTTATGAAAATATACCTTTTTAAAAACCAGAGAATGCACAGAAATATCCCAAATCAGCACAAAATACGCAGTATTGGATATGAAAAGAAAAATAGATAATATGAAAAATAGTATAGAAACAACAAATAATGTTGAAAGATAAATCTTTATAATGACTATTAAATTACTTTTTTAAAGACTGGAGAATTAAACCAAATAAATAAAAATGTGTAAGGATATATCAAACCTGAGAAGAAATAAGAATTAAGAGAATCTTTATGTTAAACAATATGCCAAAATCCAGGATTAAATTGATAAACAGATTAATATCTCAAGAAGTATAATAAAACAATATTACCAGAACAAAAAACAGAGATTTTGATAAATAATTAAATGGAAAGGGATTCCAGAGAAAGAAGAATAGTCCAGATTTGTTAAGGGATCCAGGAGTAATTGTCAAAGGCCAGAATCAAATTTGAATCTTCCCAACTTCAAGTCTGATGCTCTATCTACCACCTATATGTGTTGATATAAAAATATTAAACATGGTTAGCCAAAAGTCTACATGAATATACTTTTTTTTGCAAAAAATCACTATCACCAAGTTGGATTTGTATAAATTATGAAAGAATGCATTAAAATGAGAAAATTAATATGACCAATTATATTTTTAAAAAAACATTCAGAACCATATGACATTAGTAAATGCAGAAAAAATATAACTTATAGCTGTTATGCTAAATCTCAAAAGGCAAGAGGCATGGAAAAACCTTTCAAAATGACTGAAAAAATGTATCTAAAAGCACAAACTAGTATCAATTGCATTGGGGAAATACTAGAATTATTTCCCATGCAACTGTAAAGCAAGGAAGCCTCCTTCCCCATTACTTTTGAAATGGTTCTATAAATGTTAGAAATAGTAATTGGACAAGAGATTTTTGTGACACTTTCATGTTCCTTACTTTGGGTACAATATCTTTCCTTGGAATATTGCAACATTGATTTATTTCTAATTGTAAGGCTGATAGTTTCTTTCAGGGATTCTATTTTAAATGTTTGCATCAATATTCATATTTTCCTTGAATTTGAACATCTTTCTGCAGGTCGCTCGTAGAATATATAGTTTGTTATTGTAATTGTTAAATTTTGCTACTCTATAATCTTAGAGTTTCTTTTGGGGCAATCTGTGGATTATTTTAATTGGCATTTTGACATCTGTATTCAAAAGTTCTGTACAGGTAATATATTAATTCTGTTAATTTTGTTTTCTTGTATTCTTTTGGGAGACTTATAATCCATAAATTATTTCTAAAATTTCTATCCAGTCTTCAAGATTAAAATGTTTTTGCTCGTGTAGAGATTGTGCTTCTTTTTGTCTTATTGCTTTTTGTTTCTCTTCTTGGTTGTCCTTTACTTCTCATTTATACTATCCCTACTTTTATTGCCATATCCCTGATGATTGACTTGTTTATGCTCAATGACTTTAAATGAGTTGTCTTCCTTTTGAGATATTTGATAATTTCATCTTGTTTTTTTTCTTTGTATTTCCTCTATTCCCACTTTCTTTTTTCCCCCTTTGATAAAGGTTTACACAGAAGCTGGACCTTAAATCTGTCTAACCTCTTCCAGTGCTGGGAATTTATTTTTTAATACCACAATCTTTGCTTTAGAGGGATCGAAATTTCTTGAGTTATATTCCAGTCCCCTTTGCTTCAAATCTTATGGAGTCCTGACCCATGCTGGCACCCTGCTTCTATTTCTTCTTTTCTTCAGTTTTCTGTGGCAGTATAGCATAATGTATGCTGTTGTTCCAGGAAGAACAGGTTTCTGTTTTTAGCCTTTCCTCTTGAGGATACAGGACAGGGAGAGTGGAGTCCTGTTGCAAGCCAATGCATAAGCTTGTGCAAGCCTTCCAGACTATGGTGGCAAGTAAATTAGGAATTGCTGAGTGATTCCTTAGGGATTAAGGATGAGCCTTCACTATCGCTACTCCCTCATTAGGGTTCACCATGTCTTAGACGATAAACACAACAGTAATTGTTTTATCTCTTGTGAATAACCTCCATTTTGGAGGGATTGAGATGTTTTGATGATGGAAGAGAATATCCAGGCCACCATCTTGTTGATCACATGGTTCAGAAGTCTGTCATATAAATATTATTTGAAAAATTGGTTTATGTTTCTCTTTCTCTGCTTTGTCCTGCCCTCCTTTGGGTGTCAGGGTCATATTTGTCACACAGATGAGTTTGGTAGCTTGCCATCAGTCTTTGTATTTATGAATTTTTTGTGTATCATAGGCATTACCCTTTAAATGTTTTATTGAAATCACATTTAAATCCATCTCACCCATGTGCTCATCCCTTCTCTCATTTCCTTTGAGAATTTATTTATGGCTTGCCTGATTTCTTATTCTTAGATTGTGTTACCTAATTTATTTTTTAAAACAATTTCATAGTATGATAAAATATGGAATGATGAGTAATATTATTCTTACTATTATGAATTCTATTCTATTTCAATCTCAACACTATTGCTCTCAGCACAAAAGATTGTGGCAGTTTAGCTCGCTAAGTATCAACACCAAAAATTTATGCTCATCAAACATTTTATAATTTTTTTTCACATTTATTCTTTCTGTGACTACTAATGTTTGGCACTTCACATAGGTCATAACCTCAGTTGCTTTCTATATGCCACCAGAGCCCAGTAAGTTCTTTATGGACCTCTAAATAAATATTGAATGCAGAAGCTAGACAAATTGAATTTGAGGTTACAGATCTTGAAGTGTTCTTAAAGTGATTACTCTTTCTGTTTTATTTAAATACATGGAAACTGTCTTCTCTCAGTTGAGAGCCATCATGGTATAAGAGAAATAAAAATGATAATGGTAGTAACAACAATCATATCTAGTGTTTATGTAGAGCTTTACGGTTTGAAACATGCTTTATAAATATTATCTGATTTTGTCCTTACAACAACTCTGGGAGGTAGGTGCTATTTTCATCCACATTTATATAATAGAAAACTGAGGTAAACAGGGATTAGCTCTCTTGCCCTAAGTAACCTAGCTTTGTGTTTCTACCATAGGGTGGTATCCCTGCTTGTTTTTTTAATCAGGCCACTGTTGGGTAAGCAGACAATTTTCAGGGTACATTTTCTAACCCCTTCCTCATACCAGGAGGTGAACAGCACAGTCCTTAAAAGGCTGCTCAGACACCTTAATTCCACTGCTTCTTCCAATGAGAACATGACCCCATGACCTGGGCCACCTGTGTGTAGAGCTATGACTATAGCTCCCAGTGTATCCTCATCTATGGCTTTGTCATTTCCCTGTCACCACAGGACTTTGAGATAGGTAATGGTCCCACTCGAATCCCGCTAATAAGTTTGGAAGCAGGATTTGAACTCAGCTATTCTGAATTTCATCTCCAGGCCCATGGAAATGTAAATGTGCCACTTGGTTGCCTCAGGGACCCTGGTTTTATAATCAGACACCTGGGTTCATATTTTGTCTCCATCACTTAATATCTGTATGACCTTGGATAAATCACTTGACATCTCTGGTTATTTTCCTCATATGTAAAATAAGGGAGTTAGACTAGACTAGATGCAAGATAAAAGGGATTTAAGGTTTCTCTTACCTACAACTCTGATATCCGAAGATTGCCCAGAAACTTTCCTTGAGGACTGAATTCTATTACTTGATAAATAAATCCAAGGAAATTGAAGTTAGTTCTTTGAATTGTCTCTTTTAATTATGTGGCTTAACTTGGGAGAATGAACTTTCTCTGCTTCTGGTTTTCTCAGTTGATCAACGCCTGGGTCCCTTCTGGCTACTTCCTCTCCTTAAATTTATCCTTCGTAGCCAGCCAATTATTGATCTTAAAGGACAGGGTTTCACTTGCCTTTCTCCTCCTGCTAAAAAGGAAAAAAAAAGAAAAAAATTCAGCCACATTGCCCAGAGGCAAACATATGTTTTGGAAAGGCATGCCCTGTCTTTGAGAATGGTTTGTGATTGGGTGTCAAATTATCCTCATAATTTTTAAGTGTTTAAAAAGTGTTAACTTTTACAACTTTTCTAGCATATAAGAAGCCTACATTCACAGAGAATAACCTATTTTATTTTTAACACCCTCCATTTTGCCACATAAGCAAGTGTTACATGATGGGAAGAAGGAGATTCTGAGGCCAATTAAGTTAGTATAACTAGAAATAATTCTCTCAAATAATGTCTGAGTTTGTAAGGTATCTTTGTGAAGTCAGAAATCAGTAGCTAGAAAATGTGCTAGAGTACAGTATAAATGAAACAATGCTGAAGGCTTAATTCTCATCCAAATTGACAAGTTTGCCAAAGATAGTCAGCAATGAATTCTATTTTTTTTCTTTTTTCTTTAATTTTTTAATATTTTAATTTAAAGTTTTGAGTTCCAAATTCTTTCCTTCCTGAGATGGTAAGTAATCAGATATAAGTTACAAATATACAATTACGTAAAACATTTCTCAGTAATGGATTTTAGAATCAATGACTTGCCCAAGGTCACACAGTGACAAAGCTGACTGGAAATTAGATTGATTGATTCTTAACCCAGCTCTCTTTCCACTAAATTTATTTCCTCCTCTACACAGAACACAGAAACATGTGTTCTACAGAACAAACAATATCCTAATCTATCAACCATCTTACAAATGGTCCAACTAAGGACCAGAGAAGAGAATGTGAATGGCTTCACACAAAACTGTTATCGCTACCTTTTATGCAAGTACACATCCTTGTATGACAAGGTGAGAGATACCTATATGATAATTACATAGCTGAGTTCCCAGACCTTCTATTTTGATTAAATATCATGAAAAATTTCTGTATTTTTAAAAACATTTCCCCCTACAAGAGGCAGTATGATATAATAGATAGAAAGCTGGCCTCAGAGAGGAAGATTTATTGGTTCTGTAATTCTGGGCAAGTAATTTAACATATCAGTGCTTTAGACTCTTTCAGATTCTAAATTGCAAAGAAGTAACTCCATGCATTCCTAGAAGGAGTTTTCTCATCAGGGAATTTCCCAAGTCAGTGAGATCACAAGTCTAGTGGGAGGTCATGGTAGGAATGGATATAGCATTGACAAGAGCCTATAATCTTTTTTTTTTTCCTGGCCACTTTAAAATCTTCTCTCCCAGACACTGAATAAATGCCTGTTCTTTCATCTTAAAATGAACTGATCATTTTTTGATTCAGTTCTCAGTTGGTCTTTGAAGTTTTCTCTCCACCTTTCATTACCTTTGATGGCATGGTAAGACTCTTTCCTCCAGAAAGGTTTATATGCTGAGTTTAAAATACAATAAATGAGAAGTTTTAAGCTTGAAGAAGCATTTTAAACTGTAAGGACACATCACATTGACACATGCTCAGTAATAACATTTTGCAGCTTTTAACTAAGCTGATGAGTGCTTCTTTCCCCCACCCCCTCACCAGAGACAGCTGCCCCTTCATGCTCATGTACTGTTTTTTGCTGATAGACTGATGTCTTTATTTAGGGAGTTATAAAGAATCGCTTCGAGTCATCAGCAGTTTCAAAAACTAGCCATTGAAGGAGGGATAAAGCCTATTCAGAAGATGGATGACAGCTTTTCATTTGAGGATCATACAGAGGATACTTCCTTCTATAAAAATAGCATCTGCCGTGTAGTTTGCAACTTGCATTTTACAAGGGATCACCACTCTTTAAAACTACAGTGGAAATTGAAGACTAAGAGGCAGAGATATCCTTTCTTTTCAAATAAAAGGAGCTATACATAACAAGTATGTGTCAAATCAACTTACATCATTTAACTTGCAGATATTTCTGAAACACGTGTTTGCCATCATAATTTTTTCTGCCAGAATGCTGAAACTTGAGGGGGAAAAAAAACAACCAAAGACTCTAAAAATCATCTTGCTATCACAAACATGATTCCATCAAATTTTACTGATTTGAATGGAATGATTTATGGCCACAAAGTAAAGGGAAAGCTGAAAATGCCAAATTAGGACTGGATAAAGCTTTGTTCTACTTTAAATTCTATTAACTAAAGTCATGGTAAAGATTGGATTCATTGTCTCAAGTGCGAAACAAAGAAAATTTACCAAGTTAAAAAAATACACATTGGGGACATTTGAAAGTACTTAGTATTACATATTACTTATTAATTAGAATTTTGGGGGGTGGCAATTGAGCATATTTGCTTTTGAAAGAGGTTTGTGTAATACCACATATCATATGATATATGTGTATACATACACAAATCACATATGTATATACACACAAAATTTTTCTTTTTTCTTTTCAATGAGAGGAGGTGGGAGAAAGAGAAGATGGATTTTAATTGAAAAAAATACACCAAAAGTGAGCTGATACTTTGAGATATCATCTCTCTCTTCTTCTTTCTCATCTTTTCCCTGTATGTGCATACATACACATACATATCTATGTATACACATTCATACCAGTGCAGAAATGTGTGTGATTATGTGTGTGTGTGTGTGTGTGTGTGTTGGTATGTGTATGTGTGTGTGTATTCCTTTATTCCACTTGTTTAAAAAATCAATTTCCATCTATGTTGGATTACAGGACCAGTTATGTTAATAAAATAATGAACACGGAGTAAAATTGTGACTCTATAAACAAAATTATGGAAAAAGCATTTTTCCTGTGCACACACACACACTCTTCCCCATACAGAAAATAGTAATATTAAATCTTTTTTTTTTGCTTCAGTAAAATTTAGCATAATTGTGAACTCGTTCATTTGCAGAGTTTGGGCATAGAATGATGTTAGGAAAAAAGTACTAATAAATTTAATATATTTTCTTTTCTTTTTGGCCAGAAATATATTTTGTTTAATATATATTTCCAAGCTGTTAAGGTAAACTTTGAGCAGAAAAGAAAATGCTATTTTAAACAAAAATGATGTCCCAAAGTGATAAGCTGTTAGTTCCAGGCAACCTAATTAAACATCAGAAAATGAATGAAGATCTTGAGGGACCTACCTGAGGGAAGGGTTGTTGATGTTTCTTTTCCATTGCAGTATGGGCTTCTTGAATTTAGAAGAAAAATGCAAAGACCAAATTAAAAACATACAAATCAACCAACTAAACGAATAAAAAATCAATTTGCTAACAATTACTATGAAGGAAAAAAACCGATTTTCATACACAAATCAATACAAAGTCTGGAATACTGAATATAACACATTTCTTTTAAGGCTATGAGAAAATGGTTTTCAGATTAATGTCAAAGGAGACAATAGGACATTGGTGTCTTCAATCAAAATGAAAACAATCCCTCAGGAAAATATGGTGTGGATGCTTTGTATTTCTACTTGTATTGGATTTTTGTCTCCATTGAGGAAGTGAAATTCTAGTAAATAAATTGATATGATAAGAAGCAAAAATTATATTAATTTCCAGATTGAGATGGAATACTGAAATATGATTTTACTCAATAACATATCAAAAGGGATTAAGAACACATCTAAGAGATGGAGATCAAACATGCTTTTTAATAGACTAGGAACTTAGTTAATTTAAATCTCATTGAAAAGCAATGAGCAATGACCAAGGGTAGGCTTGGGAAAAAATATGATTTAATTATGAAGAATTAAAAATCAATGGTAAAAACTTGTAGCAAAAAAGTTTAAAGAATGTGTCAATATCAAATAGTTTTAAAAAGTGATTGGAACAAAAAGAGGACACGTTGCATGTTGAAACTTTTCTAAACATGTAAAAACTTATAAGATTCACTATTTCAATAAATTTAATAATTTTACTTTGTTCTGTTTAATTAGCATATCTGTAAATATTTTCTCTCTTCATTGTAAGTTTCTTGAATGCAGAGATAGTCACTTTTGTTTCTGGTTGCCCACTGCTTAGCACTGCCCCTCACATATAATGGGTGTTTAATATATAAATTCAACATGCATGTACCAACAATACCAGAAACTATGGTAACTATTGAGGATAATAGATACAGTATAGTAATTGTAGTCTTCAACATTATGTTATTGGGAAGATCAGTAACAGTAACGTGTGTGTGTGTGTATGTGTGTATGTGTATGTGTGTGTGTGCATACATAAAACAATTTTTGAGGATATAGCACCAATAGGACTGAGAACTTTAGCTGTGCATTGAAAAAGCCTAGGGATTCTACAAGGCCCAGGTGAAGATGGAATGCATCCTATGTAGAAGGTGGTACACCTATGCCAAGGAAAGTACTAAAAAATAGAATGTTGAATGTGAGGTACAGCAGAAAAGCTAGTTTAGTTGAGTTACAGAGGATGTAATGTGAAATCATGCTGGAAATGTAGATTGAAGACACATTTAAATGTTAAATAAAGGATTTTATATGCTGCAGGTACTTGGGAGTCAATGACACTTCTTGAGCTGGTATGTAACATGCTCAGTTCAAATCTCGAATTTCGTTCAGTCCATGCAATATTTAAAAACTATCCTCAACTACTTGTTCTCTAAAAATGGATGGAACTTGATCAGATTTTTTTAAAATTAGGGCTTATGGTATATGCTTAAAGTTTAAACAACCCTTTTATTAAAATTTGTTATTTATCAAGTTATGATATGCAACTTGCAATCTTCTTTGTTGTTTGTTTGGTTGTTTTTTTTTGTTTTTTGGTTTTTTTTTTTTGGTCAATGAAAAGCATGTACAGCCTTCCAAAGAGTATACATAATTGGATGCTATTATGGTGGGCATTTGGTCTGATTATTCCTGACACTTTGCTTATCACAGTAAAATCTTCAGATAAATAAAATGGAAACTCACTTCCCTTCACAACAAAGGAATAATTCAGTGATCAAAATGATTGGGGGGTTTTGAAACTATGCTAAATTCATATGGTAATGAACAGCTGGGATGTTTCAGTGACTCACTTGCTAAAGAGAAGACAATTCCCAGGTTTCCCTGCCATGTTTGAAAACTTGCAGAAAGTTTTACATTGAGCCTCAAAAGCCAAAAAATAAAATAAAATATCAGTACATCTTATTAGTTATTTACCCAAGCAGTCTAAAATAATTTTAGGATGTATTCCAGTATGGACTTCAAGAGAAAATGCCAAAATTGGTATCTGCATTTATGATATTTCATTCCCCCCCTAATCTTTAAACAAATGCAAATATTGAAGTGGCTGTTTATGGATTCAGAGCTGGGCTGGGATTTCTTACTCTTTAGCTGATGATGCAAGCTGGTTGAGAATTTACTCTTCAAATCAGCCCTAAATATGTATCAAATGTTGGATGAAATAGGAATAGGTCCTGTGGATAATACAAAGGAGAAAATACTTTCCTTGTCCTCAAAGAGGTTGCATTTGAGTATGAGAGACAAAGTTGAAGGATCCTGAAAAATAATTAAACAATGAAAGACATGAAAGAATTGCTTCTTAACTTTCTTCGTGACTAAAATTTCTTGGAATTAGCTATAAAGCTGGAAGGAACATTTTTTTTTCTATAAATGTTATGAACTGAATTATAAAAGCAGTTAAGAAAATTCCATTGCTTTCATATCAGGCCAGGACACTTACTACCCAATTCATTTGTACCAAAAGTTGGTTTGGTGTGGAATGATTCAGCCACTGTGGGACCAACACTGATAAGAGACTTTCAATGGGAAGCAATTCAAATACTCTTCATTGTCTATTCAGCCTGTTGTGTCATGAATACATGAATGCATCCAGACAATATTATGTTAATCAAGTATACCAACGGCAGGTGTCTTGAGAAATACAACTCTTTTCAGAGAATATATCGGCTTGTACTTGAATGAAAAATAAATTCCAAAAACAAGTGACAATATTTATGGCTATATTCTCGTTGGCTGCTTCAAAGTCAAACACATCCAAATACTAACCACGTTTAGTATCTATCCACCATCCCTGGCAACCTATCTAATTGATTTTTTTTTTTGCTGTTTATATTTTGTCATTTGTGTGTTCTTTGACTGTTCATCTGGATTAATGTGGTGTGTCCTAATATCTATTTGACTGTAAGCTTCTTGAAGTAAAAAACTATATACTGTTTCTTTTTATAGCCAAATAACCGAACACTGTAAGACTGAATAGACTATGAGCCTATTACATGTTTACTAAATGAATGAATGAATTAATAATAACCAAGAGGACAAGGATCAAGGATAATTCTGTGTTTGGCATTTTTATTATTTCTTTGATGTTTTTAATGGTGAAAATGAGGACATTGGTGGGACTCATACATAAGTACAACTTAAAGTCCCAATACAATAATAATCATAATTGTGACTATTACTAGTATTCTATTGCCTTTCTCTAAATAGGTTGTGATGTTTGGTAATGCAATTTATTTGACACCAATTAACCCTACAATGTAAACAAAATTTTTATTTAATCAATGCATCAGCAAGCATATATTAAGAATTCAATGCAGGGCATCTGGGTGGTTCAGTGGATACAGCATTGGCCTGGAGTCAGGATGAATTGAGGTCAAATTCAGTCTCCAATACTTACCAGCTGTGTGACCCTGGGCAAGTCACTTAACCCTGTTTCCCTCAGTCCTTCATCTGTAAAACAAGCTGGAGAAGGAAATGGCAAACAACTCAAGTATCTTTAACAAGAAAACCCCAAATCGGGTCAAGGAAAGTCACACACCACTGAAATGACTCAACAACAAATATTTCAGGAATCATGCTAAATCTTGATGGCACAAAGAAAGACAGAAACAATGTCCCTGCCCTCAAGGAGCTCATAGAAATGGATAATTCAAAATATACTTAATTACATACATAATGAATAGAGAGAATAGATAGAATCTCCAGGAGGAAGCAGTAGCAGCTGAATTGGGGCTGGGGTGGACCATGAATCATCTGCTGAAGAAAGTAAAATATAAACTCAATCTTAAAGGAAACTGGGGAAGCCAAAGTCAGATATGTGTTGAAAGGACTTGTAGAGAATTCTAGGTGTGGGGGACATATATGAGACAGGACAAGGACAAAACTAGACAAAATGCACAAAGAGTCTTGGATTTGGAATCAATTGATCATGATATAAAACTATAAATCATAGGAAATTAGGTGTAAAGGTGTATGGCTGGAAGGGGCCTTTGAGATCATCTAGTCCAAAGCCATTGTCTTACAACTGAGGAAACAGAAAGAGAGAAGTAGGAGTTCTGCTATTTATAATTAGGTTTAGGATTATTAATCTGACATTTATATAGAATTTATATAAGTAATTTATATATAAAATCTCATTTACTCCTCACCCCTGTGAAGTAGGTACCAAAGATATTATTCCCATTTTGCAGATGGTGAAATTGAGGCTTACTGAGGCTTAGTGACATAGTCATATAGCTGGAATGTGTCAGAGGCAGGATTCAAATCCAGGTCTGCCTGGCTATTGAAGTCCAGCATTTTATCCAGTACTCTGCTATGTAAGTTGAGATTATGCTTTACTTCATCTTTCTAGGCTTTAGTTTCCTTTTCTGATTTCTAATGTCCCTTTTAAGTCTGAGCCGTATGAGCCTATGATCCTATTAAATTCATTCAACACATTCCTATCATGGAGACCCAAAACCAAGATTATCTGAAATACATTAGAAGGACCACAAGTCATTTGCCACATTTTTAAGCCATAAGATTTGAAAGATTTTTAAACAAGCTTAAAAAAAAAGTTGTGAGTGCTTCCATTTAAATTCTGCTTGGGTATTTAAAACCATTTAAAACCACCTGTTTGTGCCTTCAATTTCTCATGTTGCACACATAAATGTGAGTTTTTGCAAGCAAAATCAGATGCACTCCTAAAATGTGTCAGCATATTTTCAAAAGCCTACTGAAAATGTGTCCTCATATGTCTGCAGACTTTGGTATAACTTACATCAGTGAGCTGTATAAATTGGTTTCTTGAATTTCCATTAATGCAAATTATCCTGCCAAAAAAACACTCTGAAAGGACCTGTGAAATCACAAGAGGTAGGATAACTTTCCCAGGAGTGAGTTAAAAGGAACAAAAATCTCAGTAGTCTTTTTTCCTCCTCCACGAACTGAGCTTGTTTGAAAAAAAGATTCATATGATGGCTTAGCACCAAAATATATGGTTTGTTTTTATGCATTGATAGCACATGCCACTGCGTATAGCAGCTGCTGTGTGGTGGGCTGAGAAAGTACTTTAAACATATGTGGAAGTCATAAAGGAAAGTTAAAGACTGATGGCTAAAATATCTGCAATATGCAGAGACACCAGGAAATGAAGAAATTTTCTCTTCCTTGAGGGCCCAGTGGAACTTCCACCTTTCTCATGAACCTTCCCTGAGATGCTCAAATAAAAGTGACTTCTTTCTTCCTGAAACCCTCCTACCTCTTTCTTTGATGTCTTCTGAGTTCTTAAAACATATTCTAGATGAAGTTTCATGCTATAATCAAAAGAACATGGGCTCTCAAATCAGAAGACTTGAGTTCTTCCTCTGATGCTTATTATCTGTGTGACCTTGGGGAAGTCACTCAACTTCCCCAGGATTCAGTTTTTTTACTTGAAAAATGTAAGATTTGGATCAAGGGACCTCTCAGATACCTCCCAGCTCACTATCTATAATATTTTGCCATGGATTCAAATTCCACCCATATTACTAGGACCTATTTGACTTTGAATAAGTCTGTGACGTTCTCTAGACCTCTGTTTCTTAAACTGTAGAGCACTCAGTGTGGAGTCAGCAGTAATAGGTCCCATCCTTTTTCTACCACAGTACTTTAAGAAATTGATTTTTTTTCTCTGTCTCTGTTTCCTCACCTGTGAAATGGCAATAAAAATGAATGTACTTCCTTCACATGGTTTATGAGTATCAAATGACATCATGTATACACCATATAAAGTATGAAATGATATGAAATATAATCAATTTTTATGACATTCTACTTCTCTTTCTATTAATTTGTAATCTCTCTGAGGACAGGGAAGGCTATTTTTCTTTTCCACCAACAACTAAAAAGAAAGTATCATGCTTTAAAAAAAATCTAAGCCCAATATTTCTTTGATTTTGTCAAATCCCAATATAGAAATTTGCTCTATCCAAAGAGATTGGTAATTTATTAGTAACTTTGAATTTTACATAGTTGCCTGGAATAGGCTAAGTGACTTACCCAGGATCATTCAGTTGCTACTGTATGTATCAGAGGTAGAATTTGAACAACAGGTCTTCTTCACTGTGAAAAATGGTTCTTTGTGCACAATGTGATTCCTCTCACTTTGCGTATAGTAGGTGCTTAATAAATGTTTCTCAACTTGGAGTGAAAAGAACTGAAATGAGAAATAAAAGAGGTTTTGTTTTGTTTTGTTTTGCAAGGAAGGCATTTATTTGGTCATGTTAAAAAATTCAGATACAAATTGTCAAATATAGTATTTGCAACTAATGCTGGCTCTGACCATACCTGAATACCCAAATAAAGAAAAGAGAGACAACAAAGTTCTTCTACTCAAATCCTGTTCCCAAAGGACGGTGTCAACTTAAAATAACAAGAAGCTGTGGGTTTGAATCTACTCAACTATTCCCCAAATAAGTGATCTAGCTGAAGCTTTTGTGAACTTCTGAAAAACCTAATTTCTATATATATTCTCTTCAATTTCAATAGCTTTAATCTTATTGCATTGAAGAATTCTCCATCTTCAACATTTCAATCTCTTATAAAAGAACAAAACCAAGCTAAGAAAAGGAAAAAAAAGAAAATTGTCACTGGATATTGACCTTTCCATGCCCTTCTTCAATTTAGAGTTAAGATGAAACTGAGAAGAGCACACAGGCTTTGAAGTTCAAGAATCTGGATTTACATCCTACTCCTCTACTATTTGTTTGCTGTGTAACTTTGAGCAAATTACCTAAACTTCTCTGGCCCTCACTTTCATTATCTGTAAAATGAAGGGATAGGACAAGATGAACATTAACATTTTTCCCATTTGTAAATCTATAGTCTCTCTATTCTTTTTCATACAATCTCCTATATTATCAGATTTTATTTCTGAATCTTACTCTCTTTCCTTAACTTTTCACAAGGTAGCTTTTGACCACTTCTACTGAAATTGCTTTTTTTTAACTTACAAGTGGTCTGCTTCAAGCCAAATCTAAATGCTTTTTTTTCTTTAGCAAGGCAATTGGGGTCAAATGACTTGCCCAGAGTCACACAGCTAATAAGTGTTATGTGTCTGAGGCTGGGTTTGAACTCAGTTCCTCCTGATTCCAGGGCTGGCACTCTAACCACTGTACCACCTACCTGCTCCTAAATGATTTTTCTTAATCTTTGCCCCCTTTGACCACTTAGCTTAATTGGACATTGTTGCTCAATTTCTTCATCTTAAAATATTTTCCTCTGTTGGCTTTGGTGACCCTGTATTTTCCAGTTTCTTTTCTTTTCTTTTCTAATTAGTTTTTTTTTCCCAATGTCTTTCATTAGTTTTTCTTCTTCCTTACAACATCCAATCATGTGTATCCCAAAAGACTCCTCAGAAATTTCCTCCTTTAGAGAATTATTCTGTCTTATAGGTAGAGTTATCATCACTATAAAATGTTTTTCATAGAAAAATGACTAGATTGTAATTCAAGATGTCCAGGCTACAATACTGTTATTGGTTTTTTTTGCATTTTCCTTATCATCATCATCCTAACTCTGCCTCATAATTGTGTGGCTTTGGTCAAATCAATTAACAGGTATCATTTTTTCCCTCATTTGTAAACGGAGTAAATTAAACTAAACAATTTCTGAAATGCTTCCTGTTTTAATATTCTGTGATTCTACAACTCCAGGAGTTCTATCTTTTCCCCTATCCTATCACTGAAAGTCTAGTTTGAGATTTCCAAGTGTCTATAGAATATCTTCTAAAGATCATATATTTAGAACTAGAAGAGATTTTAGAGTCCATCTTAGCCAGAGGTTCATGGGGAAAGAACCCTTGACTCAGAATCAGTGATAGGCAGTAGAATCCTGGTTCTACCAATTAAAGCCCTGTTAAGTCATTGAATTTCTTAACATTTTTAGTTTCTTAGCTATGTAATGAGGATATGAATAATTGAAATATCTCCCTTAGAGAGTTATTGTGAAGATCAAATAAGATGATGTATGTTACGACCTTTGTAACTGTAATGCATTCTGTTCTGATTTTGTTATCTTATGACGCAGAAACTGAAGTTCGAAGACTTGCAGGTCACACAAGTAATTGGTTGCAGTGCCTGAATTGGATCCCAAGACCTCTGATTCCAGAGAGAGCACTCATGTCATTGCAATATGTTTCTTCCTAAATTTTTAGGCATTTATTTTAAACTCAACATGTCCCAAACCTATGATTTTTGCTATAAGTTCATTTGCCCTTATGGTTAGTGCTTCTTTCCAATTTCCACATCCCTGTCCCTAACATCATCTCTTCCCCATTCTCTCAGATTTACAGTCTGCAAATATTTCCTCTTCCCTTTCACCCCTATACCCCGAAAGCCACAATGTCCTTCAATTATCCTTTTAAATTTTCTCTCATGTCTATTTATTCCTCTTCATTTCTACTGTTTCCGCTTTCATCTGAACGAGAATCACCTCATGGTTCAATTCATTTTCTCCTCAGACTTAAAACTGAAAGGCTTTTAATTTTTTCTTAATTTGAATTTTTTTAATATTGTGACCTTTGGACCACCTGATAAATCTAGCTTTTTATCTCTTAATTCCTGCAAATCTTGCTTAGATAGGTCTCCTCTTACTTCTCTAATCCATCCTGAGCACTCCTGCCAGATCAAACTGCACAGTCTTTTCATCGTGACTTTTTCCTGCTTCAGAACCTACTTTTTATTCCTAACAGATGAAATACAAACTCTTGGGCTGACATTAAAGACCTACCATCAATTACTCCCACCTGACCTACCCAAATTCACCTCTCTCTCACAAGTCTTGAAGATGTTGATTCTACCCTCAATTTCTTTTGCATCTATCTCCTTTTCTTCACCCAATCAGCCACTACCCTAATTTATTCCCTTATTACTTCACACTTGGACTAATAGTAACAACAGTTAGTATCAGTTATCCTTTACTATCCACCCTCCCCATAGCAACTAAAACATGTTATTCTCCTACTCAAGTTCTGGTGACTATTGCCAATGGATAAAATAAAGTCTCCTGACTTTGAATCTTAAAGCCTCACACAATGCCACTCCAGTCTCTATTTTCAGCCTTATTTCACATTACTGTCCTTCATAAAGCTATTTTCCAACCAAAATGGTCTTTTTGTTGTCCCTCACATACAACATTCCATCTCCCATCTCTCTGGCTTTGTACAGCCTACCCACCTTTTCTCAAATGCTATCCCTTCTTATTGCTGACTGAAGAAATTATCAGCTCCCTTCAAATCTCAGTGTGTGCTACCTCCTACATAAAACACACCCAAATCTCTCGGTTAGTGCCCTTCCCCTCAGAAATCACTTTGCATCTACTTTACTTGTGTATACACATAGTTACATATATAGGTATAAACAACATACACACATATGTGTACAAATCATTTCTCCAAAGTAATTACTAAACTCCGTGAAGCTAAGAGCTGTTTTAGTTTGTCTTTGTATCCCTAGCACTTAATACCTGGAACAGTGATCTTCCCACCAAGTCCATCATTCCTTGTAATCAACGTCTGCTCACATCATGCTTATTTTTACCTTTATGTATTTGATGAACTCTCTCTCCTTGGAATGTTCTTCTTTCTCAATTCTTTACCTGATATTTATTGTATAGTTAAATAGTCTGGATTACAAGTGCTGACTCATTTTCTCATAATTTTACTCCATATGCTTCATGCTATTTTTTTTTTTTTGCTGAGACAGTTGGGGGTTAAGTGATTTGGCCAGGATCACACAGCTATAACTATCAAGTCTCTGAGGCTGGATTTGATGTTCCTCTTGACTCCAGAGAAGGTGTTGTATCAACTCTGCCACCTAGGTGCATATACTTCATATGCTTACTGTATCCCTTCTCAGCTCAATTTTAAGTTCTTTAAGAGATCAACTATCATGCCTTTTTACTTCTATTTTAGCCTTCATATTTCTTTTCTTTCTTTCTTTTTTTTTTGCAAGGCAATTGGGGTTAAGTGACTTGCCCAGGGTCACACGGCTAGTAAGTGTCAATGTCAACTATCTGGTCTGAGACTGGATTTGAACTCAGGTCCTCCTGACTCCAGGGCCAGTGCTCTATCCACTGTGCCACCTAGCTGCTCCCTTAGCCCTCACATTTCCAGGATTATAGTGGACATAAAGTTGTTGCTTAATAAATGTTTATTGAATGGATTAATGAAAAATAAAAGTTACTTGACCCATATAACTATCATTCCCCTTTCCAAAAATGAATGTCTGTTTTCATACAACTGACTACAAAGAAATGTGTCACTTGATATTTGAGTAGTGAAATGGTAAAGAAATAAGTATCACAGTAAGATTCTAAAATCTTTCCAGGAGACATTCTTTCATGAAGTCATTCAATAGGTCAATAAGCAATTATAAATTTCTTCCTCTGTGCCCAAAATTGTGCCATGTTCTGTGAATAGAAATGCAAGCAGAAAAAAAAAGACAGTCTCTGACCTCAAAGATTTTATATCCTACTGGAGAGATGAAAGGCAATAGAAGCTACTTAGCTTTGAGGCATGATAGAAAAAGTCTTAAATGACACTTGGATAGGAATGGAGAAACGGTTAGCTTGGGTGCCCTCCTTGCATGGAAATTGTGGGAAAAACTAACTAATTAGAGAGAGAAAGAGAGAGACAGACAGACAGAGAGACAGAGACAGAGAAACAGAGAGACAGAGACGAAAGAAAGAAAGAAAGAAAGAAAGAAAGAAAGAAAGAAAGAAAGAAAGAAAGAAAGAAAGGAAGGAAGGAAGAAAGGAAGAAAGGAAGAAAGGAAGAAAGGAGAAAGGAAAGGAAGAAAGGAAGAAAGAAAGAAAGGAAGAAAGGAAGAAGAAAAAGAAGAAAGAAAGAAAGAAAGAAAGGAGGAAGGAAAAGGAAGGAAGGAAGGAGAAGGAAGGAGAAGGAAGAAAGAAGAAGAAAGAAAGAGAAAGAAAGAAAGAAAAAAAAGAAAGAGAGAAAGAAAGAGAGAAAGAAGAGGAAAGAAAGAGAAAAAGAAAGAAGAAAGAAAGAAAGAAAAAAGAAAGAAGAAAGAAAGAAAGGAAGGAAGGAAGGAAGGAAGAAAGGAAGAAAGAAAGAAAGAAAGAAGAAAGAAAGAAAAGAAAGAAAGAAAGAAAGAAAGAAAGAAAGGAAGAAAGAAAGAAAGAAAGAAAGAAAGAAAAGAAGAAAGAAAGACAGAAGGAAGGAAGGAAGAAGGAAGGAAGAAGGAAGGAAGGAAGAAAGAAGAAAGAAGAAAGAAAGAAAGAAAGAAAGAAAGAAAGAAAGAAAGAAAGAAAGAAAGAAAGACAGGAAGACAGGAAGGAAGGAAGGAAGGAAGGAAGGAAGGAAGGAAGGAAGGAAGGAAGGAAGGAAGGAAAGAAAGGAAGGAGAAGAAGAAGAAGAAGAAGAAGAAGAAGAAGAAGAAGAAGAAAGAAGAAGAAGAAGAAGAAGAAAAGAAGAAGAAGAAGAAAGATGAAAAAGGAAAAGGAAGAGGTGAAAGAAGGGAAGGAGGAAGATAGAGGCAATGTTTTCAATGTGTGAATTTGAGGGCTGAAACATCTAGTACTAAGAGGTTTCTGAGACCTAGTAGAAAAAGTTCAGAAAAAAGTCTGGAGAGATACTAGAGTCACATACAGACCTAATCATTTTCTAAATTGATGGGCAATAAAAAACAAAACAAAACAAAACAAAAACTTTTTTTATTATTGGTATAATTTGGAAACTTTGTATAATAACTTTTATTCTTAAATAAAACCGTGGAGTGTGGTAGATAAATATAATGAATGGTAGGAATTGACATAACTGATATTTTCAAAGTTGGATACATAAGTGAATTATATTATCTTTGATATCATTTTGTACATCTCGATCCATGTAAATTGGTCTATGACCAGCTCAGCTAATGTTTAAAGAGGTTCTTCATTAGATTTCCATGAGGGTGAATAATTCTTCATTCTTATCAATTCTTTAATAGTGTCTACTTTGTTATTGAGGGGTTTCAATCTATATCTGTTAAGGAAGTACCTACACCAATAAAATTATACAGCTTTGTAGTATTCAGTTGTAATGAAATTTATGGTAAAGGATGGTTTGGTATTTATATAGTTATAAGTTTCTCCAGGGATATTCAATACCTAAATAGATCTATCATCTTATTGATTCAAGTGATTCAAATGTTAGTTATAACAAACCATTCATGCTTGTTCATGATGTATGAATTCTGTCCATATCTTCCTATATTTGATGGTGTCAATCACTGTATTGGAAGCTTTCATTCTCTCTTAAAGTCAGGGCAGTACTACTGGAACATTCTGGCTGTCTACCTATTATCCCTCATGCTCATGACTTGAATTCCCTTTCTTCTTTTCCCATCACATAATTTCTTGCTGACATTTTTTTACTTCTTATCTGCTTTTGACTTCCTCATTGATTTCTAATTACAGTCTGTTCACATAAAATAAATATGGTCTCTGGGTGATTCTCATTTTTATATTCAATGATCTACTGCCATATGCCCATATCAGTATGTTGTAATAAAAAAAAAAATCTTTGCTTTTCATGGGGGATTTGGAGTCATGTAATTTCCCAAAGTCAATGCAGCCTGCTCTTCTGTTTATCTCTGGGCCTAATTCTCTATAGCTGTACTGTTAATCTTAGCTGTACATACTGTTGGACAAACTCTATAATTTGTCTATCCAAATGCATGTTTAATCTTGGCAATAGGCTTTTTTTATCCAAGTGTTCTTTGCCACATCAATAGTACAAATACTATATATGTATATACATGTATGTATACACACACACACACACACACACATATATATGCATTGTGTGCATACACACACACACACACACACACACACACACACACACACACATATATATATATATGAATTATTGATTTCTCCTACGAGGTTCTACAATAATCTAGAATTTGAAGCAATCATCAGAATGTTATCTTGGTAGGTAGGTGGTATGGTGGCTGTGGGTAGTCTGATTGCATTGTAATAGTGTGTTAATCTGGAAGTCAGGAATACCTGAGTTCAAATCTTGCCTCAAACATTCACTTATGCTGTAGCCCTGGGCAAGACTCTTAACTTCAAATTGCCTCAGTTTCATCATCTTTAAAATAAGGATAATAATAGCACTTAACTCCCAGTGTTTTGTGGCCAAAATAAGTTAAAAATAAACATAATGCTTTGCAAATCTTGAAGCATTATATAAATGCTAGCTAGTATAATGGAGAGACAGGCCAATGAGGACTCAGTCTTTATAACATCCATAATAACATTCTGCCTGGCATCAACTCAAATGAAAGGTGGGTGACTCTGCTTCTAGAAAAATATGATAGAGGAGTTCTTGCCCTCCTTGTTTTAGAGAATGAAATTGAGCTTTTTTGTTTCCTATTCTTTTACTGGGTGGTGGGGGGAGAAAAAAAACCTTTAATTTGCATAAAACATTTGGAGGAGTGGATAAAATTAAAGAGGGCAAGAACTATTGGGGTCTTTCAAGTGGTAGAAAGCCCTTAGACCTTTTACTCAATAGCTATGTGGTCATAAACAAATGATTCTACTGTTATTTGGTCTATGACTTTGTGAAATTCAAACATTAGCATAGTCACTCAAAGTTTGGAAATTAGATTCCGTATAATAGTCTACCAGAAGACACTCCCTAAAGAGTGACAGTTTTATCCAGCCTGACAGTGAATTCAACCAGAAAGTAAGTCATAATGTTCTCCAAGCAATGGAGCAAGTCACATATACACCATGCCACGCACCTAAAGATAACTTGGTTAGGGGAATACTTTTTTTTTTTAACAAGTACTTTAAGTTTTAAACCAGCTCCACTGGGGATTGATTAGGTGTGTAGAGAAGAAAGTGTGCCCCAGTTCAGGGGGATTCATTTGTACTTATGATTTCACTAATTTATTTTAATTGGTTAAATTGTTAGTAAAGAGACAATAATGTCATAAATGGTGTCAAGGAGTGAATGCCAGATGGAGACCTCTGAATGATAGTACTAGAGATACTCCTCCAAATCCTCAGGGTTACCCCTACTATTCTGAAGTATCAGCCATATTCTTGGGAATTAACCTTCCATTCCAAATTGAGACTGGGATAGTTGCCTCAAAAACTATGCTACATCATCATGATCATTATGATCATCACAATTTATTATTATTATTATTATCTGCAAACAGGACCTTACTATGCATGGGGGATCCCTCTTAAATTTGGATCCTTTGGTGACTCTCTTAAATAACATTGATGGATGCTTTTGTCAATAATATGGCTTTCTGTTTTCTGGATACTCTAATGTTTATAGTCAGAGAATCAGAGAATCATCAAACATGGTTACTTCTCTTGTTATAGTTCTCAAAGAATCTTAAATAATTTTGATATATGGAAGGGAGATAATTTGTTGAAAAAAGACCCAATGTCTTGACCCCAAGTCAATTTTCTTTCAAATCATAAACAATAAGGTTATTACTTTTTAAAAAAGTAGATGTCTATAAACCTCTTGGGGTATATGTTTAGAACTGGAATCTCTGACTTGAAAGGTTCAGTTGTTTCAGTCCCTTTATTTGCATAATTGCAAATTGCTTTCAAAAATGATTTTCTTGATTCACATCTCCACTAGCAATGCAATGGTGTGCCTGTCTTCCTATAACTCTATCAAATATTTACTATTCCCATATTTTGTGGTCTTTGGCAATTTTCTAAGTAT
Organism: Phascolarctos cinereus; assembly: GCF_003287225.1. Lineage (NCBI taxonomy): Eukaryota > Metazoa > Chordata > Mammalia > Diprotodontia > Phascolarctidae > Phascolarctos > Phascolarctos cinereus. The sequence continues at coordinate 170,150,637 of NW_027555958.1, read as the reverse complement.
GAGATGAAAACTAAGGGTTGAGCTTATTTGGATTTATTTTATTATTATTGATTTGGAGCATTCTCTTCTTTTGAGAACTGTTTCTTCAGGTCTTTTGGACAATTATACATTGGAGAATACATATTTGGATAAAAAACACATCAGGAACATGTTTTCTATGTCTGGGAGTTATAATTGTGAAATGATAAAAATAAGTTAAATTGTATAATATTACTTTTAAAAAATCTATTTGTATATATTTCTCTCACACACTTTTGTATAAATGGAAGAAAATGTATATAATTTATAGCCATCAATGGTCTTTCAGCTACGTTCTTTTAAATATTAACAGAGTCTGAGCTTTTTTCTTATGTCTTGGTTTCATCTCCTATTTCAGATAACTTGTATTTTAGTCCTCAATGCTTTCACAATTGTATTGATTCTGGTATATGTTTCATTTTTATATATTTAGTCCAGTTGACTTTGTTTCCCTGTCTTTATTTTCTTTGATTACCTTTCTACCTTCTCTATAATTACATCCACAACTGTGCTTTCAGGATTCAAATATAGTGGTTCCAGTGTTTTTGGTGGGAAAAGTGGTTTTTATAATGATTTTTATAAGACTTCTCCAATTTCTTGTGTATGCTCCCTCCTTCTATATTCATCTTTAGGTGTCCTTGGGAATATTTTTCTTAATTGAGTATTTTGCCAAGCTTTTTTTGAATGGTCTTTCTCTTTATTGTTGCTGTCTCTAAGTATAGAAAATAAATATCTCACTGGTCAGATTTTTCTACTACATAGCATAACTTGTTGACTTTGTTTATCATAATATGTGTAGATGAAGGTGAGATCTGCATCATCTTCCCCTTTGAAAATCTATTGCATATGAATAAATGAAAATCCCTGAGCAAGAGAAAAGTATTTTCATGAGTTTAATTAGTTTTGCTACCAGGCATTCAGTTTTTACTACTTTACCTCCTTTGTCTTTACTTATATCCTCATTAATTTATTTTCTCCTCAAATATAAAACTGAAAGCTTTTAATTTTTAATTTAAAATATTTTTTTATAATGTGACCTCCTGACTACTTAATAAATCTAACCTTTTATCTATTAATTCCTTCAAATCCTGGGGACTTTAAATTGCTCAAATCTTATTTGGTTCATAGAATTATGATGTTACTTGTGATTTTAGTCCCAGAGTTTGATAGTATGTTCATTGTAGAATCATGAATTAAAGCCATAATCCTAATAATCCATAATAAATTGCTGAAAGATAATTTAAACTTCTGAAAGTTTGATTATGTTAAAGGATTAGGAGAAAAGAAAGAATGAAGGATGACCAAGTACCAAAGGGGTGAAATGCAAATTCTCAAAATATCTGACTGTGTATGTACGTGCATGCATGTAATCATAGTTTTTTTTTAAGAGTGATAAATTTTTTTATGATTGTTTCTATTAAAAAGGAGAGGGAAGTACTATAGCCAAAACAACTTTTAGCATTCATTTTTATAAGAATGTGGGCTCCAAATTTTTCTCCCTCCCTATTCCCTTCCTCTCTTCTGAAAATGGTAGGTAATTTGATATAGGAAATACATGTGCTGTCTTGTAAAACATATTTGCCTATTACTCAGAGTTGTGAAGAAAAAATAGATCAAGAAAATAAAAATCATGAAAAAGAATAAAGTAAGTGAAAAAAATATGCTTCTATCTGCAGTCAGAGCCCATTAGTTCTTTGCCTGGATGTGGACAGCATTTTCCTATGTACTTGTCTTGGATCATTGTGTTGCTGAGGACATGTTGTAAAGATTGTTTCCCAGCTTTCTGCTTTCCTTCTAATCTTGGTTGCAATGGTTTTGTTTCTACGAAGGCTTTTTAAATTTAATATAAATTATATATTTTACATTTTGTAATTCTCTCTATATCTTGTTTGGTCATGAATTATTCCCCTCTCCAAAGATCTGACAAATAGATTATTCTTTGCTATTCTAATCTGCTTTTGGTGTCACACTTTATGTCTAAATCATGTATCCATTCTGACCTTGTCTTAGTACACAGTGTGAGATGCTGGTCTATAGCTAGTTTGTGTCTGTTTTCTAATTTTCCCAACACTTTTTGTCAAATAGTGAGTTCTTATTCGAAAGATTGAGTTCTGGGTTTATAAACACTAAGTTACTATGGTCATTGACTGCTCTGTCTTGTGTACCTAATGTACTCCACTGATCCATCACCCTATTTTTTTTGCCAGTACCAGATAGCTTTGATGAGATACAAGTTGAAAAGTTAGTCTTTAATCTCAGAGAGGTCCATTTCTATTAAGGCAGAAAACACTTACAAGAGGTTTGAGGTGGAAATCAGATGTGAAAACCCAATGTTAGACTGTTAAAGTAAAGAAGATGATGATGCATCATCTTTAATATCAATTCCATGGACAAAACCATGTGCATTTTTGCATTGAACTGTATGATAATACCAAGGTTTTTGGCAATAAGAACTTTCTTTTTTGGCTGTTCAGTAGTTATGACACTTGACAATTTTCTCCTCCATTAGGGCTACTTACTTTAAAGAAGATCACATGGACCAGGCTACAGTCAGGGGTCATGGTCTTGGGAGAATAAGATGTGCTGATAGATCTGGAGCTGTTAGATTCAGGGTGTTGGGGTGATTCCATCAGGGTCTGAGAGGAAGAAGTGTTCAAGATGGTGGAGATTATTTGGACTTCCCAAAACATACCATGTATTTTCTCCCACACGGTGTCTTGCTGCTTGAACTAGGCTGAATTATCTTTACACTTGGATATAGCCCATCATAGTCTTGAAATAATCAGGGCAATATGCTTTAGTATTTCTCTATTAATCTTTTGTGCCAATTCTCTTATAGGGATTTTTGATTCTGTCTTTTCTAGGTAAAGGACCATTCTTCCTCACAGGTAAAACAAAAGCAAAATGAATTCATGCTGATTTTTTTTCATTGACCAATATAGTTGTGTCAACCACTACTATTAGTTGTCCTAACCCTTCTTTGCTTCTTCCCCCCTTTTTTATAAATAGTTTTAACCTTTGTATTTTCTTTAGCTTCTCAAATCAGGATCAGTTCATTCTGAGTTTTACCACTGTTGATGTTATTCTTATAAGGCTATGTATCACTTTTCTGTTCTTCCTCTGTTAATTGTGCTTGCTTCTATCTTCTATGAAAATATTTTTAAAATCCAACTTGGTCGATGAGTTCCTGTGAATCTATAGCAGTCTTCTTGGACAACAACCATTTTTTCTCCTTATCATATTTTTTTTCTTCTATGCCATAATAATTTTATTTTTTGGAAAGCATTCTAGCTCTCATGTGCTTTCTATGTACAGATTGTTTTTTTTAGAACTATACCTACCCTTTTTCTAAAACTTGAAAACTTCTTTCTCAAAATTTATAGTGCATTTGAAACTATTCCAAGTTGTCTCTCATTTGACATAAATTCTAAGATGGAGTGGTCACTTGCATCCATGATTCAAATCATATCCACCTCAGGAATCAGTTTGTTCCTATCAACAGAAATCAGATATTGAACAGCAGATCCCTTCCTGCATTCTTCCATCTTTGATGGATGATTTTATTATTAAGCAAGCCAAAAATGGTGAATCACTCCTTTGTAAAGAAAGAGTTCTAGTCAATGGAATAATTCAACTCCTACAGCATTGAGATATTGTGTGTCCATGTCAGGTTAGTGGTCTGTCCCCTGATTTTCTTATCTATTTTCTCTCTCTACCCAGATGGTCTGTGGTATTTTCTAATGACATCTACCTCCCCTGGCCTTTGTCAGTGTTCTTGACCCAGTTTCCCTTTTCTTTTTTTTTTATGTTTTCTCACCTAAATACATCTTCTTAATATAATGACTATTTTGTACCTTTTTTGCCTATCTTATTCCTTTTGATTTAATTATATCCACCCAGAGCCATATTTCAGTATTATTTCCTACCAAGTGTCAGTAACTTCAGTCACCTTTTTTTTCCCTATGATAGTACCTTTAAATCACCACATTTTTTCCACTTACTTTGTTTATTTGTATGTCGGCATCTGAAGTCATAGTTGCTACTGCTCACTTTACCTGAATACTAGCTGCTATGAATTTATAGATGTATCTATTGATATTTTCTACATTATTGCTAGCCACTTGCTTACTTATTTAACTTTGACTTCCATGCAAAACAGTCTCCACTCATTCAAAATACACTCTTCCTCTGTGGCTCCTTTCTCTAAGTAGTTATTTCTTCCCAGAGCCTCCATTTTAAGGAAGGGGGTTGTATAAGACAGCCATGTTTTTTTTTTCTCTTCCTAGTCCTCTCTTGGCTTTTTGAATTTTTTCCACAATACCTTTGTGAAGGTAACTTCTCCTACCCCTTTTCAGCCCCCTTTTATATATTGCCTTTCCCTAGAAGAAAACAAGTTTCTTGAGGACAGGTGCTTTATATTTCTACTTGCATTGGTATTCTTACTTATTAGCACAATTTCTGGCACATAGTGAGCTCTAATAAATGCTTGTTGACTTGACTTTTTGAACATACACATGCGGTTTTCTCCCTCTGTCATCCTTTTCAGTTCCAAAAAATTGCTTTCCCCTCCTCCCCAATCAGATAAAATTTACAATTGGTGAATTCATTCATTGACAGAAATGTGAAGTTGCAATGTGAATGCCTCTTGTGTCTACCTTGGCTGCTTTATTTTGTGGAGGGATCTTCTTCTACTCTGCAGTTTAGATTGAATTGGAGCTGTTTACCAGTTTCTCAGCCACTGCTGAGGCTGACAGGTAGGTTTGTTTTCCTCTCCTACCTCCAACCTGTTTCTTAAGGAAGGTTTTCTTAGAATAGACTTTTTTTCTTAATTTCATAACATATGTTGAACTTAGCAACCCATTTTCATGTAGTTACCTAGCAACGATTTTAAAATAAACAGAACAACCCCATTTCCCCACATTGTACAAGAGTTTATCTTCATGATTATAATGCTACTGCATCCCATTGCTTGCACCATGCCTTTAACTCTTGCTTTTTCCTTCCTAAATAGGCTGTAAAGAGATTTTAGCCCTAGAATATTTCCCACCATTGATTCTTTTTAGCAAATGTTTATTTTTATTGTTTTTATTTTTGGTTCAGAGAGGTTCTGAAAACCATCTTGTTCTTTATCATTATCAGATTTTATAACAAATTTTTGCGGTCTAGGATTTTAATCACTGATGAAATATCCTTTGGTTTCACGAGGTAGAAATACAGTTTCTCTGGCCATTTATTTGGACCATGTATATATGAACATCTGATGACAAATCACTCTTTCAAAGGCTTGTTGCTTATTATTTTTTTTTTGATCATTACTTTTCCAGCCAGGAATATCCAACATGTTTTCCTTATACCCTCATAACTGGTGTCTTCCATTCTCCTTCCCTAAAGGAAACATCAAATAGCCTGTTCATACCAGAAGTTCCCATTTGTCTTTCTATTTTTACTTTTTTCTATTTGTCATTCCTTTTAAAGCATTAATTCCTTAATTACTTGACACTTTGTTGGTTTGGTCAGCAAGTCCATCTACACTTATTAAACCAGTATTAGTGACGAGACATAATATTTCCCATTTTCCTGTCTCTGCTCTCTTCTTACAGGCACACTAATGTAGAAATACAGAGCCAATTGAAACACTCTTACTTTAGCAACCTAAGACAAAAGCAACAAGGTGATTCAGTGGATGGAGTACTGGCTCTGGAGGCAGGAAGACCTGAATTCAAAACTGCCTTCAGATACTTATTAGTTCTGTGACCATGGACAAGTCACCTCACTACTGTATGCCTTAAATTCCACAGCTCTATAGTGGTAATATTAATAACACCAAGCCGGTAGGTAGCACAGTGGATAGCCCACCAGCCTTGGAATCAGGAGGACCTGAATTCAAGTCTTTCCTCGGATACTTAGCCCTGATTATTGCCTCCAAAAATAATAATAGCACCTAGCTTTCAGGGTTGTTTTGCATCTAAAATTAGATAATATTTGTAAAAGTGCTTAGCCTACTACCTGGTCAATAATGAGATTAGTATTTATTTTCCTTCCTAAGACCTGGAATAGTTGGTTTTTTTTTTTAAGGAAACTTGATAGAGGCATTTTCCAGAATACAACAGCTTTATGGAAGGAGCTGCCATGAAATCTTAGCTCCTCTATGAATCTTTTCCAGATTAAAAAAATGAAAAGTAGTACCTTCTACTTGACTCCATCACTATATAGGCCAGTATTACAAGCAAGTAGAGTAGGAAGTTCTCCATGTATGTTCCCATGAGATCACCTAAAGTACCCTTAACCAAAAAAATAAAAGCCCCCAATAAGGAGCTAAAGGGATTGAAATCATATCATTAGAGATTCATTTGTTTTAGTAAAGCAACCACTTTTTTTTTTCAGTATCCATTTTGAAAATATAAAAGCTCTAGGGAAGAATAATATGTTATATCCTGATCATCTTAAAATGAATCTATTATGCTGATAATTTTCTTCATGTGAAAAGAGCTGAAATTCCATGAGACTATAATGTGTGCATTTAGACAGAGAATGCTGAGAAAAGAAGAGAGATACCAATACGAACAAGAGGTCTGGGGAAAGAATGCCTAGAATCAACACAGTTAAAATGTGTGCATTTAGAGACAGAAAACAGAGAATGAAGTCCTTAGCTTTAAGCTTTTACTAGCTGTCTGAATCTTGGCAAATCATCTAACTTCTCTATACCTCAATTCTTTTGATCAATGAGATGAGAAGATTGTAATAGAATTAAAAGTTCCCTTCTAGCTCTGAATCTGTTGTCTTGTTATCTTATGTTCAGCCCTATCCATTTAGCTATTCAATTCCCATGACTTCTTTCCTCTCTGTTTTATAATATATAGCTTCATCAATGCCACAAATTTGTTTACTTAAGTATTGTATTGGACCAAAAATTTTTTTCCACCCTAACAATTTCTGTGTCTTTTGTGTTTGCCTGTCACCTCAGTTGTCAGCTCAGACCTGGATCTATTTCTTGGCTTACTTTATCTCTTAGTGCAGCACTATGACATTTGTTCCCTCAATACTTTGGGATACTTTTGATGAAAATTAGGTGATGGTGAAGACACTCATGAAGAAGCCTAAGTAGATTTGCTACTAGGCAAGTATAATCCTCTTTTTGCCTAGACATATAGGGCTGAGTAAAGTGACAAATCAACTTTGACTGATCTTGAGGACAAGCTTCACCTTTGATGAAATGTAGAAAGCACACAGGTTCAAGGTATTTCTTTTTAAAAGATCTTTCTGTATGTCTGGTCTAACAAGCTCGGTCTGGGATATATTTACTCTCCCTGATACTTCTTTCAAAGATCTTCATTATGCCATCCCTATTAGATGTTTGGTCTATGCTAAAAGGAGATATTTGTGCAGTGTGCACAGTTCTCTTTTAATTGGAAGCCTGTGACCCAGTCTGGTAAACATTGCTATAGGCCAGTGAATACACATATTGGAATGTCTGTGCAGAGTGACCCCCCTTTAAAAAAATCTGCATAATATATAAAGTCGGACTGTCTGAGAAGAGTGAGAGAAACTTCTTTCATATTAAAAATAGGTACTTGAGGGGGAAAAGTTAGATCCTGTAAAGTTTAGTCAGTATTTCTTGGCCAAGTCTCTAAGGTGGTATCTGTGAAAAATGCAGGCTTGTGTGTGTGTGTATGTGTATTTTTACATGTGAATTCAGTGCTTATTTCTTAGGTAGGAAAAATATTTCCTTGAAAAATAAGAGTGCCGTATTTGACAAGACCATAAATAAAGAAAATATTCTTTAAATGAGTTAGTTTCTAGTGGTCTAGATTCTTTCCTTGTTTCTGAAAATAAAACTTACATAGCTGAGGCAACCTAGGAAATACAAATGTGACTTTGGAGTTCAAGGTCATGGGAGTTAATTTAAATTCAACTGCTGATTTGAGGCAAGACATAGGTGAGCCACTTGGCCTGTCTGTTGTTTACCTGTAAAATTAAATTAGTGATAGATAATTCCCTCCATGTTCTGAAATGCACATGAGAACAGAAAGCAAGAAGCTATGGTGATAGGGGCTCTTCAGCTGTGACAAAGGGATAAATGACAGTCAGGTTTTTTTTTCTCCTCCATAGAAACAATCAAGCACACATCCTATCTGAAAGAGGTGACCTAGAAGTCTTCCCATACTAACCTAGGTTCCCTTCCATAAAATATTTATGTTCTCTCAGGTCTTTTGTCTCATATTTTTCCCCTATCTAATATAGTATACTTGCTATACTTCTATTTCATGTTTCCTAATTCTTTCAGATGTGATCAACTTATCTTTATCTTTAAATTATTTGATATCTCCAAGAGAATGTAGGCTGGTATTCAACATCCAGTGGGTATTCAGCAAGTGCATGTTCATTAACCAAGTATGTCAACTAAGCAGACTCATTTACCTATGAAAGCTATATGTGTGTGTGTGTGTTTATGTATAAATACACACACATATATACATAATACACATGCACATATATGCACATATAGTGTATATGCACACATATACACATACATATTTTTGCATATATACACATACATATATGTGTACATATACAGACATATATACACATACAAATACACATGTAGTATATATAGTATATGTATATAGATATATAGATATATAATTTATATCCACATGGTCCATTTTGGTCCTGGGTTCTTCTCACACTTATTTTCTTTGGAAATAATTAGAAGATCATAGATTTACAGCTGTTCAATGCTGGATCCATTGTGGTGTTGGGCTTTTAAGGCCACTTTAAAGTGTGTTTATATTTTATCCTAGCTAGTCTTGGAAACTACTGGGATTGGTTAAGTAGGACAGTCACATGGTCAGACCTGAGTTTAAAGAATATTACGTTGTCAGTATAGGCTAGATTAAAATGGTGAGAGATTTGAGACAGAGAGACCAATTAGAAGGCTGTTGGAATAATCTCACAAGAAAAGATGAGGGACCTCATTGCAGCAAGGCAGCCCTTTTAATTCTTTCTATTAATAATCTTTATCACTAATTACAGAAGAGATTCTAAACCCTCTATATTTTTTTCTCAAACTTCTCACACTTTCACCCATCCCCACTGTCTCTCAGTAAAGGACCTTACCTCCTATTTTACTTAGAAAACCTTGAACAGATTGCATTCTCTGTCATTTCTGCTGCTCCTCCCCCAACCACTATCAACTGTTACGATTCTTCAAACATATCCTAGTCTCCCACTCCTCAAAAAACCCCTTTACTAAAACCTACCATTCCCTCAAATTATTATATTTTCCTTTACTTTCTGAAACTCTTTTAAAAAGCTTAATTTTTTTGTTTCCAGTGTGCTCTCTCTCTCTCTCTCTCTCTCTCTCTCTCTCTCTCTCTCTCTCTCTCTCTCTCTCTCTCTCCCTCTCTCCCCTTCTGTCTTTCAATCCTCAACCCATTGCAGTCTGGCTTCTGATATCTTTACTCACCTGAAAATGCTCTTTACAAATTTAGCAATGATCTCTTAATTGGTCTATATATAATGGTATTTTCTAAGTCCTTGTCTTTCTTGGTCTATCTTCTGGAAACAGAGATAAAGATAGATAGATAGATAGATAGATAGATAGATAGATAGATAGATAGATAGAACCTTTATTAAATCTTTCTGTATACCAGACCCTTAGCTAAGTACTGGGAATACAAATACAAGCAAAAAAAAAAAAAAGACAGTCTCTACCTCCAAGTAACTTTCATTTTAATAGAGATTGGTAACACATAAAACAAGGCTCAAATGTAGTGGGATAAGATAGAACATAACTGCATGAGGTCTAAGATGTAAAACTAAGTAAAATAAGGAGTGAAGCTGGTTTAAATCTCAGTTTGGCTGGTTTGACTACTTTCTCAGTATATAGATTTTGGGCAAGAATTCACCAATCTGAGGAGAACAATCCAGGAGTTGAAATAATTGGGACAGAGGTGCATTTGATATTGCTTATAAGTACTCTCTCCTCCAGGATATTATCTCCTCCCGTGACCTGAGTTCAGATCCAGTCTCATATACTTACTAGTTTTGTAACCCCTCAGTTATTCAGTCTATAAAATGATGATGATAATAGTATCTACCTACAAAAGTTAATTGAAGAAAACAATTCATTGAAAATTAGAATTGGGCAAGTGGAAGCTAATGACTGTATGAGACATCAAGAATCAGTCGAACAAAATCAAAAGAATGTAAAAATAGAAGAAAATGTAAAATACCTCTTTGGAAAAACAACGGACCTGGAAACTATATCTAGGAGACATAAACTAAGTACAATTGGTTTAACTGAAAGCCATAATGAAAAAAGGAGCCTGGACATCATCTTTCAAGAAATCATCAAGGAAAACTGCCCCGATATCCTAGAGCCACAGAGCAAAACAGACATTGAAAGAACCCAACAATTACCTCCTGAAAGAGATCCTAAAATGAAAACTCCAATGAATATCATAGTCAAACTCTAGAATTATTAGGTCAAAGAGAAAATATTGCAAGCAGCTAGAAACAAACAATTTAAATATTGTGGAATCACACTCAGGATTACACAGAACCCAGCAGCTTCTACGCTAAAGGATCAGAGGGATATGATGTTCCCGAAGACAAGGGAGCTTGGATTGCACCAAAGAATAAACTACCCAGCAAAACTGAGCACAGTCTTTCAAGGAAGGAGATGGATATTCAATGAAATAGGGGACTTCCAAACTTTCCTGATTGGAAAAACAAAACAAAACAAAACAGAGATGAACAGAAATTTTGAGCTTCAAATAAAAGACTGAAAAGAAGCATAAAAAGGTAAAAAGGAAAGAAAAAGTGTTATTCAATAAGGTTAAAATGTTTATATAGCTACATAGGAAGATGATACTTGTGACACTTGAGAACTGTATGTTTATTACAACATTTAGAAGGGGTATACATAGTCAGAGGATGTTGGCTTTGATGTGATGATAAAAATATATAATTAAGGGGTGAAAATAAAAGACTATACTGGGAGAAGAGAAAAGTAGGAGGCAGAAAAGGCTAAATTACATCATAGGAAGAGATGTAAAAAACTGTTACAGTAGAGGGAAAGAAGGGAAGGACATAAGCATTGTTTGAACCTTACTCTAGTCAGATTGGGTCAAGGAGGCAATAACATACACACTCAGTTGGGTATGGAAATCTCTCTTACCCTATAGGAAGGAGAGGAATGGGAAAGAAAAGGGAGGGGGCAGATAGAAGAGAAGGCAGAAGGGAGGGAAGAAGTGATGGGGAAGGTGAAAGAACAGGGAGGGAGGCTGATAAAGGAAGGGAAGATTGAGGGAGGAGGTGGTCAGAAACAAAACACTAGAGAGGAGGGAAAGGGAGAAAGGAGAGAGAAAAACATAAACAGAGGGAAAATAGAGTGGAGAGAGATGCAATTAGTAATCATAACTGCGAATGTGAATGGGATGAACTCTGATAAAATGAAAGAAAATACAGAGTGAATTAAAAACAATAATCCTACAATATGTTGTTCACAAGACACACATTTGAAGCAGAGAGATATGTACAGAGTAAAGGTAAAAGACTGGAGCAGAATATATTATGCCTCAACTGAACTAAAACAAAACAAAACAGCAGGGATAGCACTCCCGATCTCAGATGAAACAAAAACAAAAAAGAGGTAGTTAAAAGAGATAAGGAAGGAAACTACATCCTGCTAAAAGGTAGTGTAGACAATGAAGTAATATCAATACTAACCAATATGCACCAAGTAGTATAGCGTCTAAATCCTTAGAGGAGAAGTTCAGTGAGTTACAGGGAGAAATAGACAGGAAAACTTTACTTTGGGGGAATTCAATCTCCCCCTGTCAGAATCAGATTAATCTAACCACAAAATAAACAAGAAAGAAGTTAAGGAGATGAATAGAATTTTAGAAAAGTTTGATATGGTAGACTTCCAGAGAAAATTGAGTAGGGATAGACAGGAATGTACCTTTTTTTTTTCAGCAGTACATGGCACCTACACAAAAATTGACCATTTACTAGAGCATAAAAACATCATGACCTAATGCAGAAAGGGAGAAATATTAAATGTATTGTTTTCATATTATGGTGTAATTAAAATAATAATAAAGGGCCATGGAAAGATAAACTAAAAATTAATTGGAAACTAAATAATCTAATCCAAAAGAGTGAGTGGCTCAAACAACAAATCATAGAAACAATCAATAACTTCATCCAAGAGAACAACAATAATGAGACAACATACCAAAACTTATGGGATGCAGCCAAAAAAGTTCATAGGGAAATTTTATATCTCTAAATGATAACATAAAATAGATAAAGAGGAGATAAATGAGTTGGGCATACAACTAAAACAGCTAGAAAACAAATTAAATACCACCAATTAAATGCTAAATTAGAAATTCTGAAAATCATGGGAGAGATTAATACAGTTGAAATTAAGAAAACTATTGAACCAATAAATAAAACTGAGAGTTGGTTTTATGCAAAAAAAGATAAAATAGATAAATTGTTGATTAATATGATTTTAAAAAAAAAGAATGAAGAAAACCAAATTGCCAGTATCAAAAAATAAAAAGGGTGAATTCACCATTAATGAAGAGGAAATTAAATAATTAGGAGCTATTTTACCCAACTATATGTCAATAATTCTGAGAAGGCTTGGGTCAAATTTATGTAGGTAGGACCTGGGTGGTTGTGTGATTGTGATTTTGGGGTCCCAGCACCCCTAAAGCTCTAAATCTCAACATTTTGGTGACCCACATGGGGAGGCTGCCTAACCCTAAGCTCTTCTCCAGTGAAGACTGGAAGGTATATAAGCCCTGCCACTTTCTTGCCCTCCAGTTGGGGTCACTCTCTAAGCACTTAGGAAGGCTTGGAGGTGCTTTTCTGGCAGATAGTCACAAGGCTGTCTCACACTGAGTGTGATGCTCTCAGGCTCTCAGTCCACTGGTTCGTTTCAAGGCCATGGACCTGGGTATACAGACACCCTATCCCAAAGAGTATGCCTGATTCTGTCAATTCTCTTGGCTCTAGGTAATTGGGAAAACTGCAGGTGCTTTTTGGTTCCCTGAGGCTTACTTACTCTTCTCTACACCCCTAGATCCTCCTTCATGGGTGCTACAGGGAAAAGTCAGAATAGCTAAAAACACCTTAGCAGATCAATCATCAAGGAGTTTTGAAACTCCTCCTTACAACCCTGTTCACTCCCTTCTCCCACTCCCTCCCCTTGAGTCAAGAGGGTATCTTTGTTAACTCCTCTCATAGGAGAGGAGAGTTTCAATCTTCTCCTCTCACCTTCGAATTCTCCCTCCCCATCTGGCTAAAGGAAGGAGGGGGGAGGGGCAGCAGCTACAACATGGGCCCCACTGGCAGTGATTTTGGGCCCTGGGGCAACCTTTACTGGAAGCATCACCCAGCTTCAGCACATCCTGTTTACTCCCTCACCCCACCCCCACCTCAACACCCAGAAGCCATGGGGAGAGAGGAAAGGAACCAGTCAAAGAAGTTAGCCAGCCTCCGAACTTGGGTAAGCCTGCCTTTTTAAAGTTGTGCTTTTAGCTTTTAATGATGAGATGTTGATTCTCTGTGTAAAGTAATTTGGAAATGCAGTTAACAAAACTGAAGTCACCTGATTGATAATGGGCTTGTTTCAAGTTTCATATTGGTCAACTTTTTGTATCAGTTATGTCAAGTAACTTTTCATAACTTGGTTACAACTAAAACAATTTGGCTGTTGTTGGTTATTGTTTTAATGTGTAAATTTGCCAAAAAGCTTGCTTGGGTTATCTCTAACAATTGGCTTTTTACACCAGGACAAATTTAAATTTGAGATTTAAGTCCAGGGAAAGTTTTTCCTAAGCTATGATTAATGAAATTTGCTATTTGAGGTAAAAGCTTATGGGACTGTAAATGATTTTATTTTGAGTTGTCTGATGGATCATAATAATCCACCGATAATCAATAATCCACCATCTGAGAGAAATGCCACAAGCTACTCAGAGAGAATGTGATACTGGTGGGAAGTCAGCATTGGGAAAAGCTGAGAGGACAATTTTAGCTTCAGACTAAGATGGCATCCTCCTGGCTCAGTTTCCCTATTATGTTCTTTTGAAAAGGAATGCTACCCACTTGGTATTCCTGAGTCTGTCTATGAGGTGTATTTAACATTGCATGGTCAGAAAACTGTGAATTATCTGAATTCAAGCAGAGCTAAGGATGTTTTATCCTGAAATATTTGGGCCCTAAATCTTTTATAGCATATTTCTGTGGTCAGAAAAAATAGACAGCAAAAGATATAGGCACAATACAAGTGTGTGAGATCTTGCTATTTTGACCTGAACCTGCTTCCTGCTGCCACAGGGCATAGGGCTGTCCCTGCCTTGAGGGGGTCCCAAAAAGAAGGTTAACTGGAACCAAGCACAGGCTGCATCTAGGGGACGACGGGAGGACATTGGCTGGTACCTACTGTTTGCTACCAACGGTAGGTGAATGGCTTGTAGCCTAGAGGACACAAATCTGACAGAAAGACTGCAGGGTCCAGATATACAGAGAAGTAAAAGTGTAAGACTCCCATCAAAATCATTTACTTTTGATCTGTGGGATTATCTCATCTTGTTACTTTTTCAAAAGTTTAAGTAACACTTTTGCAGGTAAAAGTTTTCCACTCCTAGGTTCAATAGTTACACAAATGAATTTGCCAAGAGACTGATTTTCACTTCAATTATCACCAAAATTTTCCTCCCCAAACCAAACTGAAGATGTTTCTGACTTAATTTCAGTTGTTTGGGGGTATCGAATAACTACAGGCTGACTTCAGAAACAACCTTTGCCCTTTACTGCAAAAGAATTTGGTTCCCATTTATTTTTTGAGGGGGTGGGTATGGGATCTGGACCACAAAAAGGAAAAGCCCTGGACTTTCTCACTTGGCCAAATCTCTGGCATTCACCTGAGGCTATAATCCTATCTACTGGACTTTCGTTATCTCTTATGCCCAATCTCCCAATTCTCTCTTACCCTTAACCTAGCCTAGCCCTCCACTGTTTTACCTCCCTAGGGCCCCAGGCCTCTTCCCACCCTTAATCCTATCTAGGTTCCATTCTCCCATGGTCATGTGGTCCAGGTCCCTGAGGTTCTGTTACTTCACATTCACCCCAGCTTACTGGCCAATCACATCCATATCCTCCTTAGATGCATCCTCCAACCACCACAGACTACTTGGCCACTCCTATATCCCTCTCACAGTCTTTCCATATATGAGGTCCATCTGGCCTCCAGTAAGGTGCTCAGATTCTTAAGATCTGGCCCACTTGCATTAACAATTAGATTCCTTAAGAGTCTGGCCAATATGGCAAATTGTTTAACTCTCATCAACCCCCAATTCATGTTTTAAGAAACCTTGTCTTTGTCTGGAAAAAAAAAAGGAAATGATAAGCAAGCTTCAGAAAAACCTGGATGATTTATATGAACTGATGACATGTAAAGTGAGCAGAACTTTCATAGACTTAGTTTTTCTCAGCAATACAAGGATCTAAGACAAGTCTAAAAGATTCATGATGGAAAATGCTATCCACATCTAGAGAAAGAACTATAGAGTCTGAATACAGATTGAAGATACTATTTGCTCTCCTTTTCTTTTGGTGTTCTGTTTTATTTCTTCTTTCTAGTGGTTCCTTCCATTCATTCTTCTTCTTCTTTGTAACATGACTAATGTGAAAATACGTTTAATAAGAAAGTATATGTAGAGCCTATGTCAGATTGCATGCTGTTTCATGGATGGGGAGGAAATTTGGAACTCAAAATCTTATAAAAATGAATTTTGAAAACTAAAAAAAAATACTTTAATTAATTAATTAAAA
Source organism: Phascolarctos cinereus (assembly GCF_003287225.1). Lineage (NCBI taxonomy): Eukaryota > Metazoa > Chordata > Mammalia > Diprotodontia > Phascolarctidae > Phascolarctos > Phascolarctos cinereus. Next base: position 170,134,761 of record NW_027555958.1, on the reverse strand, counting down.
AAATAATAGTACTTACCTCCAAATATTGTGAGGATCAAAGGAGACAGTTTAAAAAAATCTTTTTGTAAACCTTAAAGCATTATATTGAGGGAAGGTAGAGTAAAGATGCTCAAGTTCACAACTTATAATAATAATAATAACAATAATAATAATAATAATAATAACAACAAATAACAAACAACTAATACATATAGCACTCACTGTTTGCCAGACACTGTGTCAAGTGCTTTATAATTATTATCTCATTTGATCCTAACAACAATCCTGGGAAAAAGGTGTTATTATTATCCCCAATTTACAGATGAGGGAACTGAAGCAGAGATTAACTGACTTGTCCAGGGTCATGCATCTAGTAAGTATCTGAGACCTGATTTTAACTCAAGTGTTCCTGACTTGAGGTCTACTGTTCTATCCACTGTGCCACCTACAACTGCCAAACTAGGCCCAAAATCTCTCCTATAAAATAACCACAAAAAACAACACAGAACTCCAAGTGGGAAAACCAAAATTTAAAAAAAAAGTCATGGTGAGTCTTTTTTCTAGCCCAGGGAAGTAAGAAAAACATACAGAGAGTGGTTTGCAGATAATGGAGTGGAAGCTTACCAGGGGCACAATGAAGCAGAAGCTAAGGGCTACGAGACAGTAGCAGCCAGAGATGATAAGGAACCAAAGACCTGGTCACAAAGAGATCCAAGGGGATCCATATACTAGCACTAGGAGCATGAGAAGGTGTCATTTGGCAGCTATATATCCCATTACCAAATTCTGGATCACAGTTTCAAGTCAGAGAGGAGCAGTCATACTCACAGAGGAATAGGGGACTTATAGGTTAGGACCAAAGTGCAGACAAGATAAGGCAGGACAATGACCATACTTCTTCCTGGGATCATACCACTTCAGAAAGCACCAAAACATAGCCCCTGGTATAGCCATGAAAAGAGAAGGATATAAAAGACTGAAACTTAGGCCAGTCATCCTGCTCAGAAGTGAGAAGAGTTCAACTGTAATATAAAGTCTGTTTCCTTCTCCAGCTCATTTTAGAAATGAGGGTCTGAGGCAAAGTGGGTTAAGTGATTTGGCCAGGGTCATACAACTAACTAGTAAGTGTCTGAGGCCAGATTTGAACTCAAGAAGATAAGTCTTCCTGCCTTCAGTCCTGATACTGTATTCAGTATGCCACCTAGCAGCCCTAAAACTATACTAATGAGGGAACTAAATTATCCCTCTTAGACCTAGATATATTTAAAGAATAAATAAACAAGAAAGAAGTTAAATATATGAATAGAATTTTAGAAAAATTAGATTATGTAGTCCTCTGGAGAATAATGAATGGGAAAAGAAAAGAGTACCCCTGTTTATTAGCTGTACATAATCACCTCCATAAAAATTGACCATGAATTAGGGTATTAAAAACCTCAGAAATAAAAGTAGAAAAGCAGCCAAACTCTCCCCCTTTAGAAATAACACAGTAAAAATTACATTTATAAAAGACCTCTGAAGCACAAATTAAAAATTAATTGGAAACTAAATAATCTAATCCTCACAATTGGGTGGGTCAAAGAACAAATCATAGAAGCATTCAATAATTTTATTACCAATGATTAAAACAATATGACCACATACCTGATTTTGTGCTATGCAAAAGCATTACTAATGAAAAAAAAATTAATATGAGCCTTTAAAATCAAAGGAGAGATTAATAAAGTTGAAAGTTAAAAAAATTAACTAATAAACAAAACTAGTAGCTGGTTTTCTGAAAAAAAAACACAAAATCTATAAAGTAAACTATTGGCTAATTTGATTTTTTTTAAAAAAAGAAAGAAAAAAATAAATTGCAAGGATAAAAATTGGAAAGGTGAAGACACAACTAATGAAAATTAAAATAAAGCAGCAATTAAAACTTATTTTGTCCAACTGCGTGTCAATAAACTTAACAATCTTAAAAAAATTGATGAATATTTACAAAAATATAAATTGTCCAGCTTAATAGAAGAGGAAATAGAATACTTAACCTTTTTTTAGATAAAGAAATTGAACAAAATATAAATGAGCTCCTGGGTAGGTGGGTGGGAACCACAGCATCCTTTAGATTCTACCAAATATTTAACCCATTTAACCAACATTTCAACATTATATAAACTGTTTTAAAAATAGGTAAAGAAAGAATACTACTTTTTTTTCCTATGACATCAATATGGTTTTGATATCTATTTAATATTGTATTAGAGAGGCTAGTTATAGTAAGCAAAGGAAAAAAAATGAACAAATAAGCAAAAGCAAAAAGGAAACAACAGTATCACTTTTTTTTTTCGATATGATGCTATGCTATGCCTACAAAATGCAGCAGAAGAAAACAAACAAAAAAACTAGCCAGGCTCATAATTACAGCACTACTATCCTGGACTTCTGAATCTCAATCACCATACATATTCAGTTGATAAATCTTGCCATTTCTAGCTTCACAACATCTCTCATATCTGACCACTTTTGCTCTAATCATACACCTACTTCTTTTCTTCAGTCCATCATCACCTTTTTGCTTGATTATTACAACAGCCTCCCAGTTGCTCGTACTACTCTAACATCTACAATTCATTCCTATGTATTTCTGCCAAAGTAATTTTTCTTTAGTGCAAATCTGACCTTGTCACTCCCCTATGCATCCAGCTCCAGTCATTTAATACTGTGTTTAGGATAAAATATTAACCCCTCTCTTTGCTTTTAAAGTTTTATGGCACTTGGCCTTAAACCTATCTCTCTAGCTTCACTGGACATTACTGTCCTTCTATGGTCTCCAGTAGAAAGGCCAAAATAGTCTTTTCTCTGTTCCTCATGTAGGACACTAGGTGTCTATAACATCTCTGCCTCTGCATTGGCGATTCCACAGCCCTGGAAATGTACTTTCTCTTTATCTCATAGAACTACTACTTTTCTTTCAACATGCAGGGCAAATATTTCTGCATGAAACCTTTCTTAATTTGCCCACCTGCTAGTTCTCTCTCCCAAACTGTCTTGGATTTAAAAATTTTGCATACATACACACACACACACACACACACACACACACACACACACACTGTTCACTTTACTTCAAGCTATTTACCAGCCAAAGTCTTTTTTAGTAGCAAGAACCGTAGGCATGGGCTATCTCATCTGAATATTTTATTTATTAATGGTATAAATAGTCTTTTTTCTCTCAGTAAGTTTTAACGGCTAACAGAAAAAGGAAAACAAGAGACAATTTTGTTTATTGAATAATGCTATTCATTTTTTAAATCCTATCCAATTATGCAAAAGTTTTTGTTGAAATCGGGATAGTAAATTTCCATCTTCCCTAATGTCAAGTGTTTTTTTTTCTTGCAAACTAATTATAAAGTGCTGAGTGTTTACAGCTTTAACAAATGATTCTGAACCCATGAACTCTTCATTTGGAAGGTTTTTAAACAGGTTAGAACATTCTGTTGCTAACTGTTTTAAGTATGGAGAACTAAGAATTTCTTTTAGGTGACAAATCAATTTATATTTTTATTTTTTGGAATACAAGCTTTACTTTTAAACTTCTTCTAAACATGGTGGTTTCCTACTTTCATTATCCAATACTCAATGTACAGTATAATCATGTTGAGATTAATAATTAACAGTAGTATATTTCAATACATATTTTGAAAAATTTTTCTGAAAATTTTGAAATATTTTGACCAATTCCTTGTCAGACCTGATTAGCTCATCATTGTTTTCCTTTCATAATGTCCCTGACAAAGAACTCATCCCAGGGGTAGAAGTGTCAGCTCTTGCCATTTTCCCTTTGTTTGTTTGCTGCTCACATTATTTGCATTATCTTGAAGCCATGGTTTATTTATAGGAATAGTTTAATGCACTTAGCCTTTTTGTGAAAGTGGGTTAAGATAAAAGTGGTAAACATATTCTATAATTCAATTTATTCAGGAACATAAAAAATGAATTAAAGTGCAGGAATCTGAGAGTTCATTAATAAGTAAGTCATTAAGTACAAGACACCACTGTCAGGCCCTCCACTTTCTGAACCTCAGGATGTATTAAGTATTGAACATAGCATATATACATCTGACACTACAGATTGAGTCAGTGGCACTTCTTATATAAGTAAAGCATAATTTTTCCCCTATTTTGAAGACCAAAGATATTAATTGATGGAATGCTATTGTGCAAATAGATGAAATGATGAACAGGCAGATTTTAGAAAATCCTGGAAAGACTTGTAGGAAGTGATGCAAAATGAAACATTCAGAACCAGGAAAACGTTCTACCCAGTATCGGCAACATTTTTGTGATGATCAGCTATAAATGTCTCAGTTCTGCCCCTGCTTTTTTTTTACTTCAACTGAAGCATAATATATTCTACTCCAGCCTTTTACCCTTACCCTGTGTGTACCCCTCTGTTCAACTGATTCTTGATGTCTCATATAGTCATCAGCTTCCACTTGCCCAATTCTAATTTTTAACAAATTGTTTTCTTCAGTGAGTTTTGGTGCCTCCTTTTCCATTTGGCCAATTCTACTTTTTAAGGAGTTGTTTTCTCCAGTGTACTTTTTTTTTCCCATTTGGCCAATTGTATTTTTTAAGGATGTTTTCTATAGTCAATTTTTGTCCTTCCTTTTCCAAGCTATTGACTCTCTCTTGCATACCTCTCATTTCTTTTCCTAATTTTTCTTCTACCTCTCTTACTTTACTTTTAAAATCCTTCTTGAGCTCTTCTAAGAAGGCTTTTTGGGCTTGAGACCAGTTCATATTCCCCTTTGAAGTTTCAGATGTGGGTATATGGATAATGCTGTCCTCTTCTGAATTTGTGTTTTGATCTTCCTTGTCATAGTAAGAATCTATGGTCTTTGTTTTTCTATGTACTTTTTTGCTCATGGTGTTCGCCTTTTTCCTGGCTTTTAAAGTTAATATTTGCTTCCGGGGCACAGGGGGCACTGTCACACACTTCTTGTGCTGGGGATTAGGGGCCTGGTTACTGGCTTTGTGTGGTAAGGCCTCAGATTCTGGCAGCTGGTGACTGTAGAGACTGTAGCTTACTTGGTGCTGAGCTAGAGCTGGTGGTGTTGTTTGGTGTGTGCCCAGGTCAGGTGGGGCTTTTCTATGTTTCCACGGGATTACACTGGAGCTATTGGAGTGAGGTGTGGAGGTACAGGTTGTCTGGCCCCTGGAGGTTGACTTCTTACCCAGGGCTACACTAGAGCACAGTAGGCTCAGCTACTGGTGGACACCCATCTGCAGCACAATTGGTGGTTCTTTGTGCTGGTGTCTGCAAGTTCCCCTGGCTGTGCCAAGGCATGTGGTCGGGTGTGTGGGTGCTTTCCTGCTCCACCTCCCTGGGTCTCAAGATCTCCCTCTGGTTTGCTGAGGTGGAGCTTTCTGCCGATTTGCTGGGACACCTGTCCTATACTGGTTCCCTTCAGTCACAGTAACAGGGATCTTTCCTGTTAATCCACTTAGCCTCATGAGCTAAAACACTGCTGTACCCTGTCTTTCTGCTGGCTCCACTCTTCCAGGATTGCTCCTGGGGTTGTATTTTCTGGGTTTTTAAGGTCAGTCAGGGAGAGTGAGAGAGACTTGCCACTTACTCCATATCTTGGCTCCCAGAAGTCCCTGGTTCAGTTCTTCTCAGCAGCACAATGATCCAAGATTCACAAAGGAAAATGCTATCCATATCCAGATAAAGAACTGATTGGCTCTGATGGTAGATAGAAGCATATTTTTTTTACTTAATTCTTTCTCATGTTTTTTTTTCTTTCTTATCTGTTTATTTCATAACTATGACTAATATGGAAATATTTTTACATGGTAACACGTGTATAAACTATATCAAAATACCTACCATTTTCAGAAGAGTGGAGGGAAGGGAAGGAGGGAGAAAAAATTGGAACTCAAAATGTTGTGAAAATTGAATGCTAAAAAATTTCTTGACATACAAATGGAGAAAAATAATACATTATTTTAAAAAGGGAAAAAGATATAAATTGATTTTCTAATCTTGTTTTCCATAAACCCAAAGGATCATCTTGTGCACTTTACTTTGAACACCATTGCACTACAGTATTCTCTCCAGGAATCACATTGAGATAAAAATAATGAATAAAACAGTAAACTAAATATTAAAAAAAAATTCTTATTTTTTTTAAAGTATAGGAAGAAATGCTTCAGTCCCTTCTCTGTTTATACATTTGTGAAAACAAGCAAGATGAAAAAAAGAGAAAAAAATGAATGATATTATTTTATCAATGGGAAGGTTACACTGCTATATGTCAATGTGACTTAATGGCTTTCTTGATTAATATAATGACAACTTGAGCATCCAACATGTTTGAAGTCTATGATATATTGCATTGTGAATAGGTATTAGTGCCAAATAGTAGGAAATGTTGCCATGCAAACCATTTTTGTTCACCCAAAGTAATTAATTCCTAGGATGCTGATGTTAAAACCTACCAAGTTTCACATGGGTTTAAAATGGAATAGATATAGGCATCCATAGACTTGTTTACTGTATTTGAAAGAGCACTAGAACTGGTTTCCAATTGTGTCTCTGTTGCACACTACTATTTACTATTTTGCTGTTGATTACTATGTGACCCTGGGCAAATCATTTTACCTCTTAGGGCATCCCTATTTCCTGATTTATAAAATAAAGAGATTAGACTTGATGACATCTAATAGATTCTCTTTCAGCTCAGAAATAGATTGTTTTAATTCTTACATGTAGATATGTCGCACAACTCAATATTACTTTGTTATTGTTTAACATTTCAGGCTAAAAAAAGGCAACATTGATTGGCACAGCATTACACATTGCACAGCAAAAGATTGAATATGCTAATCAATGAGAAAGTAATTATGATTAATTTCAATAGCCACACTCCTTTTTTAAACCAATTAGTATTTTAAAAACTTTGTAGTAATAATGAATTACTGTATACACTGGTCTTTGTGTTTGTGTCACTTTGATGGTAATGCACTACCCTGAACATAGAGTATTCTTGTATCTTCTCACTCCGTTACAAGAAACTGAGAAAGGGAAATTACCTGAAGCATACATCAGGAGCAGAGAAGAGAAAATGACATTAACATGGTTCCTTCTTCCTTATTAATTACACTCACTTATCAACTAATAATGAATCTGTTGGTCTAAGACTGGAGCAAACCGAAGAGAGTGTCTCATAGTGTAGGTGGGCAAGTAAAGAATAATAAATTTAAGGATTGTAGTTTTAAAGCTTGCAGGAATTTTAGTGGTTCTGTTTGAGCAATCTGACATTTTAATTTTACATATGAGGAAACTGAAGCATATAGTGATGAAATAAATTGAGCCCTTGTTACATATGTGGTAAGTGATAGAGCTAGAAGCTAGTCCTATAAACTCCTAATTTTGTCAAGACTATCTTTTGGGTGCAAATCCAGTGTTCCTCCCCTCCTGGTACCAGTGATGACTGCAAAGTATCTATCACTATTGATTAGAGAAATGCAAATCAAAACAACTTTGAGGTACCACATCACAACTATCAGATTGGCCAACGTGACAAAACAGGAAAATGGTAAATTTTGGAGAAGGTGTGGGAAAATTGGAACACTAATGCATTGTTGGTGGAGTTGTGAAATGATCCAACCATTTTGGACAGCAATTTGGAACTATGCCCAAAAAGATATAAAAATGTGCATACTCTTTGACCCAGCAATATAACTTTTAGGTCTGTATCCGAAAGAGATCATACAAATTGGAAAAGGACCCACATGTACAAAAATATTCATAGCAGCTCTTTTTGTGGTGGCAAAGAACTGGAAAGTGAGAGAATATCCATCAGTCGGGGAATGGCTGAACAAGTTGTGGCATATGAATGTAATGGAATACTACTGTGCTATAAGAAATGATGAACAGGCTGACTTCAGAAACAACCTAAAAATAGTTCTATGGTCTGATGCTGAGTGAAATGAGCAGAACCAGGAGAACGTTTTACACAGTAACAGCCACATTGTGTGATGGCTAATATTGATAGACTTAACCCTTATTCAGCAATACAAGGATCTAAGATATCTCCAAAGGCCTCATGATGCAAAAAATGCTATCTACAACCAAAGAAAGAGCTATGGAGTTTGAATGTAGATTGAAGCACACAATTTGCTATTTATTTGTTTTGTTGTGTTTTGTTTCCTCTTTCTGTTGATTCCTCCTATTGGTTCTAATTTTTACCTACAATATTACTAATGTGAAAATATGTTTAATACAAATGTATATGTATAGCCTATCTTGGGGAGGGAAGTCAGGAGGGAGGGGGAGAAAAAATTAAAACTCAAAAGCTTATGGAATTGATTGTTGATAATTCAAAATTAATTAATTTTTTTAAAAGTATGAGGTAGAAAACTCACAACAAATCCTAAAATTTGCAATGATTTTTGTTTTCCATTCTAGACTCCTCTTGTCTAAACATCTTGTGGAAGTCATTGCAGGTGTCTAACATGCTATTTCTTGAATAGACACAATTCTTTTTTTGACTTCTGAAGTTATTATTGACAGGGAAATGAGAAACAATATGGCATATTGAATGAAGAATTGGCCTTGGAACCATGAATACCTGAGTTAAAATCTAGATTGGTAATTTGACCACGGACATGTTACTTACCCTTCTCAGTACTCTAGGCAACTCTCTTAACATTGCAAATTGTGGAGAATGTCTTGGTTTTCATTTGTAGAGGGAGTTACTAGTGGCTGTTATTTTATACCATTGAAATCAAAGACTTCTAGCTAATAAGATCACAGAAACACAGAATGTGAGAATTTGAAGAGATCTCAATGTCCAACTAGACTAACCCATACACAAAAGTTATCCTCATTAAAACAGATCTAAGTAGTTATATTAATTCTGTATGAAGATCTACAGGAGTTATAATCTACGACATCCTAAAGCATCTGATTCCAATTCTGAGCAGTTCTAATTGTTAGAAAGTTTTATTTTTTCCCTGAAATCAAGTTTATGTTTTTATCTTGGCAATGTCTACTCATTGCTACTAGTTCTGTACTCAGAGGTCAAGCAGTACTAGTTCAATTCCTACTGTAAAAGATAGCCATTAGGGGCAGCTAGGTGGCACAGTGGATAGAGCACTGGCCCTGAAGTCAGGAGGACCTGAATTCAAATCCGGCCTCAGACCAAATACTTGACACTTACTAGCTGTGCAACCCTGGGCAAGTCACTTAACCACAATTGCCTAAACACACACAAAAAAATAAAAATAAAAAGATAGCCATTAAAATGCTTGAAGATATCTATCATGTCTCAGTTAAATATTCTCATCTCCATACTAAAGTTGACCAGTTCCTTCCACAACTGTAGATAACACGTACTCAAGGTCTTTTATGCTTTCAGTTGTTCTTTTCTGAAAACTTTCTAGCTTATCAAACATTGTCCTTAATTGAGATTTACAGCCTGAAGACACTACTCCAAACAATTTCTGAAGAGGTCAAAATAAATTGGGCCACTCAATTCCCTATTCCTGGAAGCTTTGCCTCTCTTAAGGCTTAATGTCAACCTAGGTTTGTTTTTTTTTTACTTCTCTGTTTTAGTATTCAAATAGTAAACTTTTTGTTCACTAAGTCTCCCATATTTTTTTTTCAGAACAATAGAATCTAATCTCCCCATTATTTTTATATTGTACTTGTGTGAAACTGATTTTTTTTCACTCCAACTCTGACTCTAAGCATAACCCAAGTGTAATCATTTACAGTTTTTTTATTTCAATTTCATCTCATTAGAATCATCCCAAAGCTCTAGCCCCCCAGAATTGTTTAAATCTTTAGCCTATCATTCAGTATTTTTGTCATCACTCCTACGTTTATGTTATTTGAAAATTTGATAAGCATGTGATCTATGCCTTTATCACTTCCTAATGAAAGTACTAGACAGCATAGGCCAAGAACACATCACCGATATGCTTCTACTAGAAACTTTTCAATGTGGTCATTGAATCATTAATATTTTAATCCACCTATAAAACTAATGAATCAAACTAATTGTGTCATCATCTTAACCCATATCATGCCATCTTCTCTATGAAGCTTTGATAACATTTAAGTGCACTGTATCTACAGCATTTCACTCATCTACCACTTTAATAATCTTGTCCCAGAAAAAAAAAAAAAGGAATCAGGTAGCCTGGCGTGACTTGTTCTTGATGAAGTTATGGTGACTCTTTTTAATTTTCACTTTCATTTCGAGGTGTTCTCCAATCAACCCTATCATTATCTAGTTTAAAAATTTCACAGGAATCAAAGATGAACTCATGATAATAGTATTCAACCTCTGTTCTATTTGGATTATTTTTTTGAAAGTGAACATTTGCCATTCTCCAGTACTGTAGTAACTCTTCTGTTTTCCATGATCTTTTCACTGACTGGATCTAGTGACAGTGGATAAGAAGTGATCTCTGACAACTGTTTGTGTTCTAGGACTTAGTTCATCTTGACCTAATGAAATTTAACCTGGATATCTAGATGTTCTCTTACTATTTCCTTAAGTATCTTGCTAGATACTTTAATTCTATAATTCCCTATAAAAAAATTATTATTTTTGGCAGAGAAAACAAAGTAATGATCAATCAACTCTACCTTCTCTCTTGTCAGTTATCATTATCCCATCTACTCCAAAGATAGGTGCTCTATTTTCTTTGGTTGCCTTTTATTTTTCTCACAATATACAAAAACTCATATTGTAGTAATCATTTTCCCTAACTAGTCTAATATCATTCTGAGATTTAACTCTCACAACCCATTTTGTAGAGGACAGATATGTTCTCTTTATACTCTTTCTCTATTACTTGATTCCATCTGCACACATTTAAAAAAATCTAAGTTAATTAGTGTTTCAACTCATTTCTTCAAGCAAATCCCATTTTTTCCTCTTCATGATATTTTTTATATCTACTATCTTTTGGATTCCACAAACATTTCCCATCCTACCTTGGCTGCCTTTTTTTTTTTTGCAGTATGTGAGTTCATGAGACTTTATCTGCCTTTCTTCTGATCACTTTGAAATCTACTTTCCTCAAATCCTGAGTACCTTTCAGACTATTCCTGCTTTTTCTCTCTATCACAAACTCTGGAAAGGAAAGGTCATTTCCCCAAAAGGCTCTCAACGTTTCCACCATGGCAATTAGTTTCTTAGTGTTAGTGAGAATCAGTTCCAGAATAGAATTCTTTCTTTTTTGTATCTCCTTTTTCAAAGGATGAAATCATGAGTGAGTCAAGGCAAGAAGTTATTAGCTACTCACTCTTGGCAGGGGGGTAGCATCATCAGATGTCATGTCTAACTGCTAGACTTATGATCCATTTTCCAAAGGCTTAACCTAGTTTATCTTTCTGTCCAAGGTATCTATACACGTCAATAACAAAACAACTTCTGTTTTTCTCATCAATCACCTTTACTAAAATACTCCCCTCTTCTCATTCCTGGATTTACTTAGGTGAGTATAATATCTCAGTGTGTTCTTCTCCCAATAACCTACATAGTTTATTTCTTTAAAATAATTTGAAAATCCAAAGCCCTGGTTCAAATCTAGGTTTTATCCTGTGAAGTTATAGTGATTAGCATAAAGTTATAGCCTTATGTTAGGAACTCTAGTTCTCCTATTTTGCCTAAAATTTGAACATTTTTGCACTGATATTAGAGGACATGGATTTTCTCATCTTCTGTTTACTTTAACTGCTATTCCCTCCCTTCCCCCCAGTTGTAGCTGATGTCTATCACTTGAGGGTTACACATAAAAAGTTGTTTCCATCCCCCTTTCTCTTTTAAAAACTCATTCATTTATTTTATTACAAAAACATAATGTTACAAGTCTTTGTCAAGTTGTGTCACATCTTAGCATAGGAACCATATCATCCCTTTATTTTAAACTGTTATCCAAAAACCCAAAACTCATTGCACAATTCCACTTCCTCAGTCAGCTTTTCACTTCCTGCATTATTATTACTTTAAAAAAATCTTCCACACTCCCTTTCTTTAATTGAAACTCATAAATAAAAACACAACCTATGCAGCTATGGTCTTTACCGTCATCTGTACTGTATGGATCTCTAGGAGTGGGTGATTTTCATCTATTTTACTAAATCTTGGAAAGTTCTGTGTTATGTCTTGAGTACTTGCCCTAGGAAGACAACAGACCTCTATTTTTTTCTTGATGAATAGTTGCCTGAGTACACTTGATCAGGAAATCATCAACTGTCATTAGCAGTGTTTGTGATTCTACTCTGTCATACTTTGGGGAATGAGTAGCTTCTTCTCCCTTAGAACATTTAGCTACTTCCCTCTTCTTTATGAAGAACCTCGAATCTATTTTGAACTTCTAATTACCTCTCTGGCTCTTTCCTTTTCTTTCTCCCCTGTAACAGTCTTCTACTATCCAACATCTCAACAAGGGTCATCTTTCATTTATGTTAGGAGCTAGGGATAATGAAAGGGACTGGACTTGTGATATCAAAACAATAGGGAGAGCTTAGGTGAGGAAAATTCCTCTGTTATTGTGGGTTGCACCTACTTTGCAACTTATAGAATTAGTTGACTGGAAGCAGGGCTTCTTAAATGTTTTCTATTCATGACCTCTTCAATGTTCCTTAAACTAGGGGTCACAAGTCATGACCCCCAGTTTAAGGTAGACTAGAGCACCTGGATCTTCCTGGTTTCAAGATAGTTCACTTTTCACTGTACCACTATGACTCTATCATGGCAGCAAATTTGTGGGATTATGAGTAAAAATAACACCTCACGTTATGACTTGAATCTAGAGTATGTACTCAATAAATGCTTGTTTGTTGCTTATAGACTGTTATAAGGTTTTCAAAGCAAGCATCACAAAGCAACTATGTGCAGAAGATAACTCAGCGAATTTTATTTTTAAATGAGGAAACAGGCTAAAAAATTGTTTAAAGTATTCATGGTCAAATAGCTAGTGACTGTCGGTGTAAGGATGGAAAGTCAGGTCTTGTGATTCCAAGTCCATTGTTATTTCCACTAGAATACACTGGAAAGAAATAACAAGAACATGATGGAAGAACCCATCCTAAACTCTGAGGTCATGCTAACCCTTTTTTAGGTCAGAAGAGTTAAGATGAAACCTATACCCAGAAAACAGTTATAAATATAAATGCTTAGGAAATTAAGTAGCTAATAGTTGTAGAATTGTCTGGAAGGCTGCTATGTAGAGGTCATCAGAATAAGTGCTTTTTTTCCCCCAAAGAGAATGACATTTTACAACTATGAAGAAGTGACTATTGCAAGTATCTATTATCCAATTTAAATGATTCTTATAATAATGACATACTGTACTAAATACCATATTCAATGCCATCATTGTGCAAGTCTTAATTCCAAAGAACAATTTGCATACACTTATCTGTTTGATAGTCTTTCTTTTGAGGGTGACTGTGTATATCAGACCTTATTTTCCTATTCAAACCATTTGAATTTAATCTGTGTGTTTATTTTGTGTTACTTTTGTGTCATGTTTTTCAAAGCATGTGAATTTTTTCCATCATTTTATTTATAGATTATTCAGTGAATACTTTACACTATTAATAGTGAAATAAGTAAGTCTGATCTTGTACAATCATAGATAATTAAGATTCATGTATTTCTAATCTTTGCACAACATCTTGTTCTCCAAATTATCAGAAAAGCATGCAAAATAGTTGAAAACCAATCACAGGGCAATATCAATGTGGCAAATTGTATTTAACAAACTATGAGAGCTATTGGCCTTTATTCTCAAAGCCTGAAGGACAAAAGTTAGCCTCCTGCTCCCTCCTTGCTTCAATGGAAAGGTGATAGGCTTTTGGATTATTAACAGAAACATGTTCCAATCACTATGCCACTCCTCAAAATCACCTTGCCAGTGTAATGCTGGGCAAGTCATTTCATTCATTGCAGTTTAAGATTCCTAAACACTAAAATATGAAGATTGGATTAAATTTTCTGTAAGTCTCCCACCTTCAAATAATATTCTATCTTTCACATTTATCTGCATTTGGAGAAAGCTTAGAGGATGCCTTTCAGGTGACAGCTGGTTTTCTGTTATATTGATTCTTGGGCTAGTAGAAGGAAGGAAAAATAGGATAGGAAACATTTTAGAAAGAGGAAGACTGAGTGAGGATATAAGATTGCTATAGTAAATTCAAATATCATTAAGGTAGAAGTAAAAGTTAAAGTTTTAAACTTTAAATTACATAAGTATTTGAGGCTATCACAGTAATTTATAACATGTATATAATACTTTAGCTCAAATTCGATTTTTACAACAACCCTAAGGAACAGGTTCTATTTTTCAGTCCATTTTATAAGAGAGTAATCTGAATCTAAGAGAGGTTATGTGCCTTGCTTAGGGTCATATAGCTAGTAATTGTGGGAGGCAGTATTTGAGCCCAGGTTTTTCTGACTGGGCTGCTTCTTGCTTTGATCCAACTTTCTCATAAGGAAATATGGATTACTTAACATCTTTGGGTAATGTGGAAACAATTCATTAATGATTTAGAGTAAAGGCCCTCAATCATATGTAAACACCAAACACAAAAAAGAAAATTATGCTACCATGGGAACACACATACACACGTCCCTATACATCCTCTTTTTGCTGGTAGAACATTACTAATGATTTTTGACAGATATATAATCTATCATGCTTATTTACAAGAAATAGTACAATACATGTAAAAATTGTGAACTTGGCTGATTTATATGCCTACTCACATCTCATTTGAACTACCATATCTTGGAAAAGTACTCAGTCATGATGCCATAGGAGTATTAATACTAACAGTTATAGTGAAAGTATCAGTTGTAGCAATGGTATTATTAGTAGTAATAACATTTATTAATAACTTCAGGGGACTGACATTAATTAAAGGTTCTTATATCTCCATAGTCAGTAGATCATAGATGTTAAATGAGGCATACATCATTAATTTTTCTTTCTTAACATTGCTTTTTGCTTTCTATTGACACAAGCAAGGGTGTTTCTACCGTACTGAGGAAGGAGTAGGAAGTCATTAACAAGTAACAGTAACAGTGATGTAATAAAAAAAGGACCTCAATAAAGATTTTAAAGTCTTTTTTAAAAAGCTTTATTGTAACACTTTTGGCTATAGCAAAGGGCATAGTACATAGCAATAAATACATGCATACATATGCACATATACATATAATACAGGTCTTGCTTTCAAATCTCATCCACAAGAAGTGAAAAATATGCAGACAAATAACTATGATAGAAGGAAGAGTGGGATAAATGGAAAGGATAGGTCCTGGACAAATGCTATAAGAAATTTGAGGAAGAGATTCTTTTTACATGAGAACTGGGGAGTCAGGAAAGGGTAGGAGCTGTATGGTTTTTAATAAGATAATAGGTTTTGGCATTACTTGAGTGTATATTTTGCCTTACCTACTTAAGACTTGTATAAATTTCAGTAAATCATTTCAATTCTTTGGGCCTCAGTTTCCTCATCTGTAAACTGAGATAAAGGTTGTGTCAGATTAGAGATTTTTTGAGGCTCCTTCTGGGCCCTAAAATCCTGATGTTATGTTGCTCTTGAGTTGGGCTTTGAAAGGAAAGAGGAACATTTTTTCTATTTATTTTCCTTATCTGTTACCCATACCGTTAGTTCCACTGATAACTTTAAAGTTTAATCCCACTCTAAAGCTTCCCACACCTTCCACTGTGTTCTCTGGCATGCCTTCCTCCTAAATAATAAGTTAACTTCATCTCAAATCTTTTCCTTTTCCACTTCTATCTTTTTGCACTCACTGAAATCTGCCCCTCCTTTGTTAACACAGACTTGATGACTTCCCTATCCAGGACCGATTGCACTTTTACTCATTCTACCAGATGCAGTGGTAGAGGTCAACAGCTTCCCCACTGCCACTTCAACCACTATTATTCAGTAATATCTACTCCTTCAAATTTCACTTAACTCAGAACTATAACCAAATCAAAATTTTGAAAGCTGTTCTGGAGGTCTACTGATCTACAGGATACTCCATTTATTTCTTTAGTGTGTTTAGTGGATGGTTCAGTCTTTCTTTTCTGCCAAATTCCTTCCTTCAAATTAGGGGCTTCAGCATAGGTAGTGATACCCTCTCAAGCACCAAATTTATCCATTTACTCATTTCTCATGACCTATTCTACCACTTTATTTCAGCCATATCTTTGATCTTGCCAATAACACAAAATACTTTAATGTTAGCAAACTCTGAAATTTCCTTGTCTTATCACAATCTGTTGTCATTTCATTTCTCCCTCTGTCCTGCAACCCCAAACCCTGTTCTTTGCCCTTAATATGACCTCCAATGCCTCAACACAACAATTCTTTCTAAGAACATCAACAATGCACTGGCTATATTCTCCAGCTTTCTCCATCTTGACCCCTTGGTGAACAAGCCCAACTCTGTACTGTCCTGTTCGTTGGAGTCCCTTGCCCCATCACAAAATCCTCAACCTTAGATCACTCTCACTATCTGCTGTCTTTGCTCCCATTTTCATATTGCTGAATGAATTTGGATAAAATCACAAAACTGCTGACTACATCTACCAAGGATTTATGTAATGATATCTCAACTGTGATCTTACTGTAGCAACACAATACTTTTATAGCTTCACATTTGACTTACTGTTCCACTCACTACAGTGGCTTTTCTGAACCTTTTCATTCCTCCTCAAATCTCCCATTGCTCTTTCTTTCCCCACCCTCTCAACTGAGAAACTTGCATCATATTTCACTGAAAAAAATTGAGACCATTCATCATAGCTCTCTCTTGTCTTTTCTCCCCATCTCATGGCACCGAGATGATTTTTGCCACTCTTTTTTCCTTTGCCCCTGTCTTACTCGAGATAGGGTTGAGGGAGGGAATAAGTCTTTATATAGCAACTGCTATGTATCAAGCACTGTGCTAAACACTTTACAAGATGCCTTATTTTATGTTCACGACAACTTTTTAAGGGAGGCATTGTTATTTTCCTCATTTTACAATTGAGGAAACAGAGACAAAGGAGAGGTTTATTCAGAATCACACAGGTAGTAAATATCCAAAGCTGGATATAAACCCAAATCTTCTCTCCAGGTCCAGTGCTGTATCTACTGTATCAGCTTGGCCCTTCTTTCTGAGGTCTTTTACATGCATAAATAATACCATTCTACTTCATCTTCCCCCTCTATTATATCTACTCTCACCAGTATTCAATCTTTCTAACTTTCCTTATTTCCTCAATCCTCAAAAACAAACAAAAAAACCCAAAAAAAATCCCTCTTTCTTGGTCCATCCATTAAACTAGCTATTGTTTCATATCTCTTCACTTTTATGGCTAAACTCCTTGAGAAAGCCTTCTATTTCCTCTCCTCTTATTCTGTTTGATTTCCAAACTCATCATTCCTTTAGAATTGCTTCCTTCAAAGTTTCTAATGATCTCTCAATTGCCAAGTCTAATGACCTGTTCTCAATTTTCTTCATCCTTCTTCACCTTTCTGTAGCCTTTGCCACTGTCAATCACTCTATTTCTCCTTAGTAATTTCTGCAAAGATTCCCTGTACACTACTGTATCCTGGTTCTCTTTCAACCTAACAAACCACTTCTCCTTTCTTGGATCTTCTTCTACATCATAATCTCCAATGGTAGGTATCACCAAGGACTGTATGTCTTGGGTCTTGTTCTCTGCTCCATTGGTACTTCATATATATATATATATATATATATTATATATATATATATATATATATATATATATATATATATATATATATATATATATATATGTATAATTATATACACACACATATATAGACATATACATACATATATACATATACATATATGTATATGTATATATGTATGTATATGTCTATATATGTGTGTGTATATATATACATATACATATGTATATGATGTACTCTTATTTTATATAGATACACAGATATTCATACGTACATGCATATATATACCTACACATACACACACAGTCACACACACACACAGACACACACACACACACACACGCACACTGTGTGTGTGTGTGTGTGTGTGTGTGTGTGTGTGTGTGTGTGTCTCTCTCTCTCCTCTGATGCTGCCACCACCCCAGTACAGGCCTTCAGTATCTCACACCTGGACTGCTGCAATAGCTTTCTGATTAGTCTCTCTGACTCATCTATCCTTATTATAGTCCATCTTCGATTCAGTGTCAAACTGATCTTCCCAAAACACAGGTCTGACCATTTTACTTCTTCCTATCCCCGTTCAAAAAACTCCAGTGGCTCCCTATTACTTCCAGGAACAAATATAAAAGCCTCTGTTTAAAGTGGAAACATATTTTTCCTATAGGCCAATTTCATTACTTGCCTAGGAAATAATTTCACTTACGACCTGGCCCCACTTTCTTTTTGTCTTTTTAATCACTTACATGTACTTTATAATTCAGTGACACTACTTTCTTTGCTGTTGCTTGCACAAGACTTTCCTCTTAACTCTATATCTTTTCGCCAGCTATGTCTTATGCCTGGAATTCTCTCACTCCTTGAGTCTACGTTCTAGCTTCTCTGTCTTTAAGTTCCAGAGAAAAATTCTACTTTCCACAAGAAACCTTTCCCTATGCCCTGTAATGCTAAGCCCTCCCCTTAGTAGATTTCCAGGTTATCTTGTATATGTCTCTTTGGTACAGAGTTGTTAGAATGTTGTCTCCTCCATTAGATTGTAACAATCACTGTGACACAAAGATTATTATTTTTTGCTCTACTTTGTAACTCTAGTGCTCTACACAGTGCCTGGTACATTCTAGGCTCTTCATGAATGCCTAGTGTCTGACTGACGAACCTTTTAAAAATCCTGGCTCCTCAGTTTCTTAACATCTTTGGCATGTGTCTTCCTTTCTGAGATTACTTTCAATCTACCTTATAGATACCTTGTATATACTTAGTTATTTACAGATTATTTTCTCTGCCCCAGTATAATGTAAGCTTCTTGAGGGCAGGTTCTATTTTTTGCCTTTAAAAAAAATGTTTCAAGTACTTAGCACAGAATTTGGCACATAGTAAGCACTTGATAATTGCTTTCGGACTTCACTTCTATCACTTCCATTTTCACTTGACTTTAGTAACTCACCAGAGTGGTCACTTTTAGATTTTATTGTCTTATCAACAATCCATTACTATACTTATTACTTATAATATTTATATTACCTACACTACTATTCCCTTATATTTTAAAACTTTTTATATGTATTATCACTTTTTTTCTCTCACAAATATTCAACAAAAGTATTAGGAGTAATATTTATTATTTTGTTATGAAGACAATAAAACTGAGTCTCAAAGCGGTTGTATTTTGCCTAAAGTTACAAAGGAGGGCCATGAGTAACATTCAATTTCCCAGTTTCTGAAGTAGTGTTGTTTCTACTATATCATGCAATTTTAATTTAAGAGTAAAATCTTACTTAGTTTTCAAAATTTTAACAAGATCTATCACACCTTCTCCTTCATATTTACATCCCATATAAATAATGAAATTGGCCCACAGAAAAATCGTGTTTCCACTGAGTAATGTGAAATGCACTCTGGCCAATGAAACTTTTTCATATTATAACTTGACAATTTTCATTTCAGTTAGAATCTAGAAAGAAAGAAGTGTTATAATTATTTTTGAAAAAAAAATTAACTGGATATTTCAGAATCCAAAGTAGAGTTTCAGCCCTAATTTGTATAGTAAAATCCCTTATTTATGATGTTATGATTTATATTTTATATAATTTATACTTTTTTCTTTAAAAACCCATTAATATTCTTGCAAACAGCTCCCCGCCCCAAACTGTATTATATTTCCAAAATATAATTTTTCCTTAGAAATGCTTAGAGAAGATTGTCCTTTGCTGTGAGATGGAGAATATTGGATTCAGAATTTGGCCACATCTTGGGTTCAAATTTCAACTGGGTCATTTACTGCCTCTATGACTTTACAATCTCTCTGGGCCTTATTTTTTCACCTGTAGATGAAGAGGTTGGACTAGGTGTGCATTGAGGTCCTTTCTAGCTCAAAATCTGTGATCTTGTAGGCCTTGGAGTAGAAAGGTTCTTATATAATGTACTGTGCTTAGCTCTTTCTTTCAAGAGTAGATTCAGAAAGATGAGATTCCAGAACAAGAAGTTAATTTAATTTTTTAGAGATACCTTTTTGTGATAAGAGTAACAGCCTAATTCCTGACACCATGCAGGTTACACTTTCTTTTTTCCTTTATTGAACCTATCCTAGTTTCTCAGTTGACTTGGGATACTAAATTGTCTGGCTATTCACACCACTTTCTGGTCCCTTGAGTACAAAGCAGTCACAAAGAGCTGTAGGGGAATTCTGATATTTGGTTAATAGATCAAAATGGGCAACTCAGTGGACTCTGAGTGGATATTAAATCATGTTCTTTAAATTATTTTTGCAATGTACATACATTTTACATGATTTCATGTGTACAATGGATATAATATTTCTTGCCTTCTCAGTGGATGGGGACAGGTTAGAAGGAAAGAAAGAATTTGGAACTGAAAATTAAAATTAAAAACAAGAGAGATAGGCAACTCAGGAACAGTAGCTTCATTCAGCTGGTGTCCCCAAAGCCTATCCTATCTTCACTGTGGCTGAGTTAATCTTTTTACTTTTAACTGTTGAATGACCCTTAACTGTCTCATTTTGTTGCGATAACCTGAATTGCCAAAGAAATGGCCTGAGTCAGGCTCATTCCAGAAAAATTGTCATAGTCTTGCAAGTTTGGAAAAATAATGATCTTCTCAAAATAAGGGATGGTCAGGACAGAGAAAGTTGAGCCTGGATTGACTTTTATCCTTCTTTTGGGGTTTTTGAATATGCCTCTGGAGATGGCAGTTGCTTACTATGAGGAGTCCCCTACTACTACTAGATGATTTTAAAGTAAACTGCCTGTGGCCATCCAGCAAGGAGAGTGTAATACAAATATGTTCTGTGTCCTTAAGAACTGTACCTAGAAGATCATTGTGGTAAGTTGATTTTTAGGCCCTCTAGTTTTGTTGGACATCCTAGACTATTAATTTAAGGCTCCTCCAAGTTTTACTAAGGATCTCTTCAGAAATCTTCATTTTCAAAGTAATCTGGAGATAAAGGATTTGGAGAGAAGAAAAAGAGTTTCTCTCCCTCATTATCAAAGGATAAATTCAGAAAAACAAAACAAACAAACAAAAAAACCTTGTGCTATATACACTTGCTGAGACTGGTTGCTGTAGTTTTTCTAATGTTCTGGGACAGGACTATTGAAAGGAGGTCCTTCTCAGCTTTAAGGTTATATTTGTGTATAAATAGGACTAGAACTTGTTGGTTTTGAACGGTTTTTTGAAAATTACAGTACAGCCTAACAGTAGTAGTACTATAGCAATAATACTACTAGCAGCAGCAGCATTAGTAGTAGTAGTAGTAGTGGTGGTGGTGGTAGCAGCAGCCCTACTGGGGACCCAACTGGCCAGTTCCCATTGGGTGATGCTTCTCCTTCCCTCTCTTCCTCCCTCCTTCCCTCCCTTCCTTCCTTCGTTCATTCGTTCATTCCTTCCTTCCTTCTTTCCCTCCTCTCCCTCTGTCCACACAGGGAAGCATACCCTTACTTGTGGGTGCTCTACCAAAAGCCATATAAATTTTGATTGCTGAACTCTCACAAAATATCTTGGGATTTGCAGGGTAATGTTCTTTTTAAGAACTATGCCTTAAACCCAAATCACTCTGGCTTTCACTGATTGGTCAACAATAGGTCCCAGCCCAAGCCTCACGTAATCATTGTTTGGGTTCTGATGGCTCAGAGTGAGTCTAAATAGCAATTGTTTCTTTTTTGTCCAGATACCTTGAGGGTCTTCCCTTCCCAGATTGTTTTTTTTTTTTGACTAGGTAAAAGAGGCTGTTCTTTGCCTCATTTCTTACCTACCCTTAATCACTGAATGGCCATTGCCTCAGAGAAACTGAGACGTGGTAAAGACTTAAGCCTAAAAAGGCCAAGGTCAGAGGATTCAGGGAAGATGGCAGAGTAGGTCAGAAAATTCCCGAGCTCTCCGTATTTTACTCACAAACAAGAACACATAGTGTCTCAGAGGAAATAGATAGTGGTAAAAATAAAGAAGAGATGGGGCAGAACTGTAGTCCTCCAGGGACAACTGTAAGAATATCCAAAGAAAAATTCCAGGACAGAGGTTTGGTCCCTGTGAAGCATACACACTTCCAGCCTAGTTCTACTAAAACAGTAAGCAGCGAGCCCTGGGGCTAACTGGGTTGGGATATAGCCTTTCTCCCAGCCACAGGAATTTTTTATCTCCTGAACAATGCAGGGAGTCAAAGCTCTGAACAGGGGAAGATTGAGTGAACCTCTGCTGTTAAGGGATGCCAGGCCTAGCTGTGTTGCTGAGATATGGCCCTGAGTGAGAAGAAGCTAGCATATTCCCGGTGAGTGCAGAATCAGTGGGACAGGGACACTGCTGGCTGGGGGGCACTTACAGGAGAGCACAATTCTTGGTTTTGGTTCCAGGCTAGAGGGGAGAATTGTAGGAGGATATGAGGCCCATACCACAGGACTAAAGGTGATTATAATAATAAACTGTCATTAATTTAAAAAAAAATGAGCAGGCAAAAGAGAAAGAACCCAACAATAGAAAGTTACTATAGGAAAAGAGAAAACTAGGGTTCATCTTTAGAGGATACTGAAGCAAAAAAGTCACTCCTACTCCCAAAGAGTAATGTCAAATGGTTACCTGCCCAAAAAGAATTCACAGAGGAACTTAAAAAAAAAGACTTCAAAACTGAAATGAAAGATTGAGGAATAATTTTAAAAAATAAGAACAATCCAAGAAAAACAAGCAGATTATGAAAGAAAGCTAACCAACTGGAAAAGTCAATCTGGAATCTTAAGGAAGAAAATGAAACCTTCAAAATTAGAATTGGGCAAGGGGAAGCCAGCAAACTCATAAAACACCAAGAAGTAGTAGAAGGTAAATAATGAAAAAATAGAGGAGACTGTGAAATATCTTATAGGAAAAAGAACTGATGAGGAGAACAGATCAAGAAGAGGAAGTACAAGAATAATTTGATTACCATAAAGGTACAATTAAAAGAAAAAAGAATCTTGATGCAATAATAAAAGAAATAATTAAAGAAAATCATCCTGAAGTGTTAGAACAAGAGGGGAAAGTAGGAAGAAAAAAAAAAACACTGAGCGCTGAAAGACATCCTATCAGGAAAACTTACAGGAATATCATAATCAAATTCCAACCGCCCCACCCCAACTCAAGGAGAAAATACTCTATGCAAGAAGAAAAAAAAACCAAATATGTTAAAGTCACAAATAAACTCACATGAGACCTAGCAGTGGCAACACTAAAAGACTGCAGATCTTGGAATACTATATATTAAAGAGCAAAAGAACAGAGGTTGCAGCCAAAAATACCTAGCAAAGTTAAGTATAATCCTGAATGGAAAAAAAATGGATATTCAATGAATTGACAGACATTCAGAAATTTGTTGCAAAAACCTCTGAACTTAATAGAAAATTTGACATACAAGATCTAAGAGAAATATACACGTGAAAGACTAATTACAAGGGACTCAATAAGGACAGAGTATTTACTTTTATATGAGGAAATGTAAACCATGTGTCTATGATTGTAATTAATAATTGGGTAATTCAAAAGAAAGATTGGGTAGACCCAAGTATGATATCATTCTGTAAAGTAGAACCATTCAGGAAAACATAAAAAAGAGCAATTATATAAATGTGGTATGAGAGGAAGAACTGATACACAGGAATTAGATGGGGGAGAAGAACCCCACTCCCTTCAAGAACAGATTGAAGAGTGAACATAAGGACATAAACGTCTTCTAAGTTCAGAAAGAAATAAAAGGCTAAGGGAATAAGGAGCAGGGAGAGAATAAGGGGGGGATTTCTGGATGGGGGTGAGGATAAGAGCGGGATCTTTGGTGGGGGATTGGTTAAGTGATAGAAGGCAAAGTAGCAGGTAGAAGTAAAGTAGAGGAGTCAAGAAGGATAGGAAATAGGAGTTACACACAAATACAAAATAAAGATCAAAAGTAAAATTTATTCAGGAAAAGAAAGAACAGAGGCAGTAATTGTGATCATAGACAAAGTTAAAGTTAAAATAGATTTAATTAAAAGAAGAAAAAAAAGGGAAAGTATATTATATGTAAGCCATATTGATCAATATTATTTTAGACTATTTACAATAACCAGACAGTATGATGTTGAAATATTGCTGTGGTACAGGAAACAATGACTTAGTAGACTTAGAAAAGTATGGAAAGACTTGGGCTTATGAAGGAAATTGTTATCTACCTTCAGACAAACAGGGGACAAACAAGTATAGTACAGTATTACAGAGATGCATATGAATGTATATATCTATATATGAGTATGATTATAGATATCTAAGTATATATATGTACATAAGTGTATGCACACAGTATGTATATGCACATATACACACATATGTATGTGCATGTGTGTTTATATGTGTATGTGCATATGCACCTATGCACATACATACTATATAAACACATATATGCATATGCATACTATATATAAATGTGTGCATATATCTATCTACCTCTATATCTCTCTATATATAGATATATCTACAGATATCTATATGTCATGTATGGATCTATTTGATCCATGTAGATATCTATATGGTGGATTCTTTCTATTTCAGTTTTGCCCTCTGGTTCTAATATATCAAGACAATTTTCTTTGAAAATTTCTTGAAAGGTGCTATCCAGGACTTTTTTTGCTTTATCATGGCTTTCAGGTAGTTCAATAATTCTTATGCTCTCTCTTCTGGATCTATTTTCTAGGTCAGCAGTTTTTTTTTTCAATGAGAATCTCTCTCTCTCTCTCTCTCTCTCTCTCTCTCTTAACTTTTTGATTTTATTTTATCATTATCTGATGTCTCATAGACTATTTTCTACTTGTTCAGTTCTAATTTTTAAGGAATTATTTCCTTCAGTGAGCTTTTGTACTTCCTTTTCCATTTGGTCAATTTTATTTTTTAGGGAGTTATTTTCCTCAGTAAATTTTTTATATATCTTTTCCTGTTCTATTGCCTCCTTTCTTATAGTTCTCTTGCATTACTCTCATTTTTTTCTCCCAATTTTTCTACTACTTCTCTAATTTCCTTTTAAAAATACATTTTAAGCTTTTGTAGGAATTATTTTTGGGCCTGAGATCAAATTACATTTTTCATTGAGCCTTCACATATGGCCTTTATGCTTCTAAGTTTATACCTTGATCCTCTCTTTTACCACAGTAACGTTTTATAGTAAATTTCTCTTTGTTTGTTTTTAGCTCATTTTTCTGTCTTTTTTGGTGACTTGGTGTTTTTTCTGTGAGAGTTGGACTCTAGTCCTGCACTGTCCAAAGCTTTTTGTACTGGGTCTTACTACTTACTACTTGCTCTCACTTGGCTTTAGAACTTTGCTGTTTGCTTTCTCTAGAGGGTAGGCTCCACTTCTGGCTTTTACTGGTGAGTGGGGACTCCCTGTTGGCCTCCCCTGGGTGTGGGGTTTAACTGCAGGCCTGCTCCAGGTGTGGGGCTGTGCTGCTGATTGGTATGGAAGCGGGCCTCCTTGTTACTAGGCCCTGGAAGAGTAATTTTGTTGCTGATTTGTTTGAGTATTGGTCCCCCTCAGAGGGTAGGCCCCAGGGGCAGGTTCTCACTGTTGGCCAGCCCTGGGACTGGGCTTCACTACTGGTCAGCAATGGGATCAAGGCCACACCAGAGGCTTGTCCTAGAGATG